>NC_067475.1:18412403-18609903 GCF_947179515.1 Apodemus sylvaticus
CTGGAACTAGAGTGAATGTCGACCAGGTTGGTAGCATGTTTTCCATTACACATCTGAACTTGGCTTCCAAGCAGTACTCACTTAATCCTTACCCCCTGCCTGCTCCTATGGACTTCTGACCCTGGGTCTGATTGACTGAAGGTCTTCGGGATTAAGACTGGTTGGTGTCTCTGCTTTACCCTTCACCTGCTCATCTCTCAGACAATTGCTCCTGTACTCTGGATACCCTTCCCCTCAGTTTCTGTCATCAGCCTCTTGTTATCTCAATCATCATCAGAGAGGCATCATCGAGTTACTAATGGGAAAAGATGCAGCCAATCATTAAGTGGAGCTCAGGGAATACTGTGGAGGAGGAGGAGGAAGGATTGTAGAAGCCAGAGTGGTTGGGGATACCATGAAAACGGCCCAAAGAATCAAATAAGCAGGGTTCATAGGGGCACACAGAGACTGAAGGCACAATCATGGAGCCTGTATGTATGTTACCTAGGCCCTTGGTGTTATTAAAAGACTTCTAACAGTGGGAATGGAGGAGTCTCTTACACTTTTGCCTGTACTTGGAGTCCTTTTCCTCCTACTGAGTTGCCATATCCAGCCTTGATATGAGGGTTTGTGCTTAGTCATATTATTACTTTTTGAGCAGTGGTCTGTTGATATCCCTGGGAGGCCTGCTCTTTTCTGAAGGGAAACAGAGGAGCAGGATCTGGAGGAGAGGGGGAGGTAGGAGAGAGGTACTGGGAAGAGAGGAAGGAGAGAGAACTGCGGTAGAGATGTAATTACAAAAATTGTGTTTGTGTATGTGTGTGTGTGTGTGTGTGTGTGTGTGTGTGTGTATTTCTACCCTGAAACATAAGTTTCTTTAGCTACACACTAAATGTACTTACGCCCAGAGGGGACATAAAAGGCTCCAATCTATGAGTATAGCAGAATAACATTAGGAATAATTTCATTGTCTTTTATATTAATCAATCAATCAATCAATCAATCAATCAAATTATTTTTCAGTTGTGTTCGGTTTTACCTTGGGTCTTTGCGCTATCCAACCTCTGATTCCTGGTCAGTCATGCACTGTCAGGCATGGGCTTCCTCTCATGGTATGGATATCAAATTGGACCAGTCATTGGCTGGCCATTCCCACAAGTTCTAAGCCACAATTACCTCAAGCATATCTGGTAAACAGAACAAATTTTAGGTCAAATGTTTTGTGGGTGGGTCTTTTGAGTCTTTTTAGATTTGGGTTATTAGCTTTCTGTTAAATGTGGAACTGGCAAAAAATCTTTTCCCGTTCTGTAGACTGCTGTTCTGTCCTATTGACACTGTTCTCTGTCTTACAGAAGCATTTCAGTGTCATGAGGTCCCATTTATTAATTGTTGATCTTAATGCCTGAGCTATTGGTGTTCTGTTCAGGACATTTTCTAGTGTACCAATGTGTTCAAGGCTATTCCACACTTTCTTTTCTATTAGATCTTGTGTATCTGGCTTTATGTTGAGGTATTTGAACCACTTGGACTTGACTTTTGTACAGAGCCATATTGGGGCAGTCATGCACTTGGTCAGAGTTTGATTTTGATCAAGGACAATCCCTGGCTTCAACAGAAATCTGCCATTAGGACATAATAGGGAAGTAGGTTAAAGCAGAATATTTATCCTTGGGTGGAGTGCTAAGAGTGTACTTGACTATGGTCAAGGTTAACATCTCCCAGATAGCCAGGATCCTGCTCCACCTAGGGTGGAGTGCTTAAAGTAAAGGTTAAGTTCATTGTTGCTCCAGGTCTAGGAATTCCTGAATTAAGCAGGTGACCCACCCAACTGCCAGAGCAGTCAAGATGAGGACCTCCAAGAGAAGCTAGACAACTTCCACCGGAACTCAGCCCGGAGTCTGGGGGGAAGGGTTTGCCCAAACTGTTAAAAGGTCTGGCACCATTAAAGTTTCCAGCTTTGATCAGTGAATATCGTCTTAGCCATTCTTCTTTTCGCCCCTTCCCTATTCATCCCTCAGCTTCTGTTCCAGAAACCCACTTCATAATAGCTGCAGGCAGCTATGGAACCCAACAGACTTTTGTGCAGGGTGATAGATATAGATTTATTTGCATTCTTTTATATCCAGAAATGCAGTTAGACCAGCATGGGGACAACTCTATGCAATGCCCTCCTCAATATTCTTGGAAGAATCATTGCCATATAAACTGTCACTGTAGTTTTCTTTCTTTTTTCTTTTTACTTTTTTGTTGTTTACATCTTACTTTAACAGAGAATAGCATACAGTATGGATGTGTTCCCTTTATCCTTCTCTTCAAATGTACATTCAGAGCATCCCCACAGTTCAGGAGTTTCTAGAGAAATCATCCATACTTTCAAATGTCTTGAAACTGAGGACATCTTGTTTCTATCCAAGGAAAACATTAGTATTTCAACAATGATACATTTTTCTTAGGATTTAAATAGATAGCTGTATGAGTTGATATTTTTGAATGTCTCAATTAGATAAAAATACTTTCAAAAGTACTTTGTGTAAAATTATTTATGGACTGCTATTCAGTGTTGTGTTTTCTAATTGTGTGTGTGTGTGTGTGTGTGTGTGTGTGTGTAAAATCTTAGTTCTTTATTCTGGAATGGCAGTTCTTGGTATTCTTGTTGATAGAGGCTCATAACCAGGAAATTAACACATTTTCATGTGTGGAAGGAAGACACACACACATTTTAAAGCCCTGGAAATTATCCCAAGAATATATATCAAACGAGAAAGTTTCTATTTACAGGGATCATTATTCCTTATGTGAGTAAATGAACAAATAAATTAAATTTATTATATGTAGCTGGGGTAGAAAATAAATTCTCTAAATACTATTTTATTTTCCATTTGATGTCTAATGTACGTTTTTTTCTAAACTAGTAAACTAGTAGTATGTCTGGAAACAGTTCTGAAACTCTTGGGAAAAATATGTACTGGGTTGTAATTAACTTTAAAGTAGTTTATATCTCATTATAAATTCACTTCAGTAGTGTATGCGAAATGGCTTTAAAACAATAGAAACAGGTAAAAAAAAACATACATGGTATTATCTTAAGTGGTCACTTATACTTAAGTGGTCACTGGCCTGTATACTGGAGGCTGTGTAAGGAGTTCTGTGTATCTCTGGCCCTACAGGAGCAGCCTAAGACTTGTGCTTTCTGAAGGGGAGGGGCAGTTGATATACTGTGGTGCTGCTGCTCTGGAGTAGGCCAGTGCAAATAGGCAGGGGCCATGTGACTGCTAGGACCCTAGGCCAGGGCCACCACGCAGGGAGTGGCTGTGATAGACTTAGGTAGCTTCCAGCAGTGAAAGCTTCTGGAGAGAACTATCTTCCCCAAAAGTACTATAGCTTTTATATGACACATGCTCCCAGACTATCTTTAATGAAATAACTCTCGTGCCTTTATTCCTTGTGGGCAGGGTCTTATATACATTTTGGGGTGGGTTGGGATTATGTCCCTACATGACTGTTTATCATGGGTCTTTCCATGGGGCACTGTGGTCAGGTGAAATGCCTACCATCCTCAAGTATGAGAGTACTGGGGTTTCTGAACCCACATGGCTTTACCAAGTTTCCTGGCATAGTCCACTGCCCCACACCTGTTTGTTACTAACACTTGTTTTTCAGATAATTTGGTAGCTATTATGGTATGATGTGCATCTTCTGAAAATATTTTCTGTGCATGTGTACATGGTTAGAGTTTCCTCTATGAACCTCTGAAACAGTCTTTCACCAGGAGAACACTTCTTGAGTACTGCACAAGTTGAGGAATAAGGAGCTGATTCAGCTGTACCAAGCTACTCATTCCAACACAGCCATGTGTAGGTATAGCTTGCCCAGTGCATCCTCAACTATACAACTACTTTGCGTCTCTATCCATTGCTGTGATAAAACACCATCTCCCAAAGCAACTTAGAGAGGAAAGGATTTATTCAGCTTATAATTCTCAGGTCATATTCCTTCACTGAGGAAATCAAGGCAGGAACCTAGGGCAGGAGATGATGCAAAGGCAGTGGAGGAATGCTCCTTATAGGCTTGTTCCTCATGGCTTGATTAGCATGCTTTTGTATAGGAACCAGGACCATCAGCCCACGGGACACTGCTGACAGTGAGCTGGGCCCTATGACATCAAACATCAATCAAGAAATTTAGCCTCTTGCTTTCCCACTGGCCCATTTGATAGGACTTTTTTTCTCAACCAAGGTTCCCTCTTTCCAAATGATTCAAGTTAATGTCAAGTTATATAAAACTAGCCAATATAGTGTCATTTAGCAAAAATGGAAATGGATATTAGAAATGTTTAAAGGTCTTAGCAGGCACTCAATTTTATAGAAGAGTTAAATAAGTGTTTTTTTGTGTATAAAAACTCATCATATTAAGGTGAGGAGACAGGAAACAATTGACAATCTCATAATTAAAGCAAAATAAACCTTGAGAGTATTTGGTAAGGGTATGACCAACTCTTAATGTGAAAACAAGTATTTTTCCCATGAGCAAAATCTGCTGTGGGTAAAGATTTGAGGGATTCTATTATGATATAAAACGCAAAAATGTATTTGCCTCCTAATTGCATACACACTTCCTTGATAGATTCTTAAAGCATCCATTTTGATGTATTTCATAAAACAGATGAAAATCTAAACATCTGAGTGTCCTTTATACTCATTCTGTTGAAGAAGAGCTTTAAAACAGGCATAGGATCCTACATTTGTGTTTTTAACTTATAGTAAAGTAAACCTTTTTAGTAGAATTGAAATAAAATGGTTTCATTTGTCATTAAACTCTATACCTGGAATGTTATATGTGACTCATATCCTTCTTTTAAACCAACACTGTTATGCTGTTATTGCTGTTCACATAAGCAGAGGTATATGATTGACTACTGGAGGATGGACAACTTAATGGTGGCTTCACTACTTAAGAACAGTTCCTCCTCTCACCAGCTATTAATTGCCAATCGTTTCTCAGAGGTGGGTTTTCAACAGCCTGTTTCCCTCTGTGATGAACCCAAGAATAATGGGCTGAGTTCAGAAGGACAAGGAGTGTCATGTCCTGAAGACAGTGTTTCCAAGCCCCATTTTTAGGGCTCTGCCATTCTTTCTCCTTCTCTTTTCCATGATGCTTCTTGAGTCTTAGGAAGGGGTTGCTGTTGGAAATGAAAAAAGTGAACCAGCATGTTCCGTGCACTATTGCTGGAACCTGCAGGCTCCAGGGCTCCAGCAGGGTGATATCTCAACTCAGCTGTCTCTCTGTTCTCCAGCTCTCTGAGCTCCTGCTTCTATCAACCAGCCAACACTCCAGACAGGGCCTGATCTCCACTACTAGGCAACAACCACCTACCCCACAGTCAACCATCACAATACCCAGTAGCCCAATAAAATCAAAACTCTTAAAGCTTATAGTTAAACAATAAAACTTATATATCAATAAAATCACAATTTACAAGATGCCAAAACAATAATATCAGAGCCAATTTTCTGCTGCCATCTTGCCTTCTCCTCCCATCCTCTCTATCTCTGCAACTCTTAGCTCCATTTCCCTTTCCCTGTCTAATCACAGGCCTCCTGCTTGTACAGGGAAAATCCTGCAACCAGGGGTGACCTGAATTTCTTTTTTTCTTTTTTTTCTTTTTTTTTATTTGATATAATCTATTTACATTTCAAATGATTTCCCCTTTTCTAGCCCCCCACTCCCCGAAAGTCCCGTAAGCCCCCTTCTCTTCCCCTATCCTCCCACCCACCCCTTCCCACTTCCCCGTTCTGGTGTGACCTGGATTTCTAATTGAGAATTCAACAGTCAATGATTCTACTCAAAGCAGTTTTTTCCAGTCATGAACCTCTGTATTAACTAATGCAAAAGGAAACTCCTCAAATATTGAGAGCAGCACTTACCTATGGAATAAAGACAAAAATTTAGGAAGCAGTTTGACAGCCTGTCCGCTTAGTAGAACCACAATGGTAGTTTCTGTCCTAGGGATTATGACCTCTCCAGCGTAGCACTTTTGATCACATTTATAGTATCAGGCATGTATTTTCTCTCATGGATCAAACCTCAAATCTAATCACAAAGGAGTTGGCTATTGCCATGCCTATATGTCTCTATTGCAAGAATGGTTATACCTTGCATGCATAGCTGTTATTGGATTTCATAGCATTTATAGTAAAAGGCTTTAATAAGGAATATTTTCAATGCTAAACTGCATAGACTATTTGAATGTGTGGGCAGTAGAATGTTAAATCATTGCTTCATCCTCTTAAACGACATTCTTCTTAATAGTGTTAAACTGGCATAGATGTATCCACTGGCAGCACTGAAATGTCAGCACAGCTGTTTGGCACAGTTCCAGCAAGCTGAGACAAGTGCTGCAATTGCGATCACTCTGCTTCTGACTTTTGGGTTTTGTTCTCTGCATGTTTCATTCTTGGAAACTTTCTGCACTATGATTCATTTTATGTCTTTTCCTGATATAATTTGTGTCTGTGGTTTTTTTTTTTTTTTTTTTTTGGAAAGCTGTAAACTTAATCTGATTCTGTTTGAAAGGCTTCCTATTCCATGGAGATCATGACATACACAGTTAATGAGACTTCAACTCCAGGAATCTACTTGGGGTGTCTGTCCCTAATAAAAAAATAGTATAATTGGTGCAGGAATAACAGAGACAATTGATAAACTATGACTGGCCAGGAGAATTGGGTATGGATCCAACGCCTCCCTTTCCAATATGCTTAGAGCTCTGTGAAAATGTAGTTTTAAGATAGGCAGCTGTACAGGGTATACTGACTGTTGTAGGAATAGAAGAACTCAACATTTCCTACTTTATATCACAGATGATAAAAACAATATATTAAAAAGAGTTAGGAATTAATATTTGCTATTCATAAAACACACCAGTTCACATATTTTCTGTTTGTCTGGAGTGGTTTAAAACTGAATATACTACCAGCCTAAAAGCAGACTTTCATATATTGAAAATGTGTGCTTTGGAGGAGACATTCTTTTGATTCTTTAAATTGGAGTTATAAGGGTGATAATAAAAATAAAATCTGTTCTATTTGTACTTCCTAATTGTGACTGAACTTGTAATCCTGGACATGTAATCAAAAAAAGAACACAGCGTCTTTACTTCTTGAAAATCCTTAGTCTGTCTATGTTCTGCAAAAGCTATATAAATAATGTTGTAATCTGATTGCTAGTCAGTGAGAGCTACAAGACTGTCCTGACCACCACACCTATACCACTCCTCTCTTACTGACTCCTTATCTACTATCTCAGGCTAGCCTGTCAATGGGCCAGTGCTGTCCTCCAGCCTGTAACTTCCTAACATAATATATATTTTCACTCACCTAGCTTAACAGATATAAAACTGTAGAGAATTTTAGTTCTTTCCCTTCTGGGTGCTAAAGACTAATTCTAATTACTCCCACTTTTGGTCTTGCAGGGAGGAGACAACTTTGAAAAAATGGCCCTGGAGACATGTATGCCAGAGCCCATGTGCCTCATTGAGAATGTCAAAGGACAACTGAGAGCCAATCAGAAGGTCCTGCAGATCCTGTCGGCCATCACACAGCCTGTGATCATAGTAGCCATTGTGGGCCTCTACCTAACAGAAAAATGCTACCTGATGAACAGGCTGGCTGGGAGGAAAATGTGTGAGTGGCACCAACAAAGCTGTTGGGTCCCCTTTCTCCATCACATCTTCAGATTCTAGCATGAAAGTGTGAAGAATATAATATGTCAGGCACAGTTGAGTTGGTTGTTGATTTTTTGTTTGTCTTTGAGATGAGTCCTGCTGTGTAACTCAAGCTGTCTTTGAACTCATGAACCTCTTGCTTCCAGAGTGTCATCACAAGTGGCTCATAGTTTCCTATTAAAAATATAAATCATTTCATTCCTAGATGAAAGCAGAAATACAAATTGCTAATTTATATACTTATAAACTTTAACACATTATAAAGATGTTTATAGAACAGTTTATATAAACTGGTATCTGAATCTAAAAGTTGTAATCTACATTGTCTGTGTGAGTTTTTTTTGTATTATTTCAAAATATCTAACATAAAATTGTTGTCATAAACTACAAAAACTCAAAAACATAAAAATATTGTCAAATATACAATTTTGTGGTAGTAAGTTTATATTTTTGTGTATTCATGGCCCCTATCTATCTCTAGAGCTATCTCATTTCTCACAGAGAAATGGAATCCATCAGTTGCCTATCTCCAACCATTATCTGATATTCTGTGGTTATAAATTTAACTGCAATGGGAAAATAAAATAAGTGGACTCATAATATGTTTTTCTTTGTAAGTAGCTTCTTTCTCTTAGCATGATAATATTGAGATTTAACATTTCTAGAGCATGTATCACATTTTCTTCCTTTTGTAGGGCTCAGTAATCATATGAGCATAATATTTTGTTATTCATTTATCTGTACATAAAACCTTTTGGCTGCTATGACTAATGTTTCCATGAACTTGGGTATAAAAATTTTGAGTTCATGCAATCATTTTAGGTTGTATTCTGCTTATTGCTGTGATCAAGTACCCAAGTGATGCAATTTTATGAAGAAAGATTTATTTTGACTGACAGTTAAAGCGCTCTCTGTTCATTCCTGCAAGAATCAATATACTAGCTCCACTCATGGTGGTAGACGCTTATGGACTATTCATGTCACATCCGGTCAACAAGATGTACAAGACCCAAGTTAGCGTCACTACTAACCATCAAAGATTCTCTTTTCCAGCCTACTTCTGCCAGCCAATCTTCACCTTCCAAAAGTCCATACCTCCAAAGACTGGTGCTACCCAAATATTAAAACATTAATATAAGGGAGACATTTAACACACAAACTATAACATT
This sequence comes from Apodemus sylvaticus, assembly GCF_947179515.1. NCBI lineage: Eukaryota > Metazoa > Chordata > Mammalia > Rodentia > Muridae > Apodemus > Apodemus sylvaticus. The sequence continues at coordinate 18,421,275 of NC_067475.1, forward strand.
CTACCTCTAAGCCCTACTGGCTCATGGCTATCTCAGAATGAAAAATTCATTAACTTCAATTTCAAAATTCCTCATAGACTAAACTTATTATACCATGTAAAAATTTATTGTCTTTTCTGACATTCAAGGCAAACTTTTAGTTGTGATCCCCTGGGAAAATCAAAATACTAGCTGCATGCTTCCAATATATGACAGCACAAAATAAAAGGAGAGACCATACCAAAACAAGAATAAAGCCTAGGCAAAGACCAGGCTGAGCTTCAAACCCAGCATCAACACAGGTGGAGGCATCATAACCATATACTTCACATCAGGCTGGCTCCACTCAGTACCCTTAGCTTTCCTCAGCAGATGCCCCACAATCCTGGCATCTCCTGCATCCTGGTTCTCCACTGCAACTTATGTTTAACATTTACAGTTTTACTCACAGGAATCCAACTGTTTCTGCAACCATGGTACAAGGTTTGATGGATACATGCCTCATGCATGCTATATGACTGTTGGAAATTTGGTCACAATTATCTATCCTGGATTTTAGTGTGCTAATTTTATATCAGTTTCTTGAAATACCTATGACTAATTATATTTCTCTCTCCTATGCTCTGCAGGCTTCTCCTGGGCTCCACTGTTCAGTCTCACACCAAGGGCATGTAGATGTGGTGTGTGCCTCATCTCAAGAAACCTGACCACACCCTAGTTCTGCTTGACACTGAGGGCCTGGGGTATGTGGAGAAAGTAAAAATGGAGGGATCAATCTGCAGTTCACCCCCTCATCTCTTGCATTATTTAGCTTTTAATGCCATTTCATTTTTATTTACCTGATATGGATCTAAGTTTAGCTACCAGAATTGAGGAAAAATTTAAGAAGATGGATCATAGATGAGCTATGTGGTTAATACATATTGTTCACAGGACAAACACCAGATGAATGGCATTAACAAGCATCATTATAAACAAAAATGTGCATAAAATTGCCAACATCTTTGTGTAGTTTTATTTGAATTTTAGATGTCTTTCACAGGTCATAAATATTACATAGGTTTTTCTAATTCTTCTAGAAACAATCTTGGTGATCATACATTTGCTACAGTTGATCTGGAAAGTTACATAAAATGAGCATACTCCTGACCCATGTGTGTTCTGACTTCCAGGGTGACAACCATAATGATTGCTGGATCTTGGCCCTGGCTATACTTCTAAGTAGCACCTTTGTCTATTACAGCATGGGGACCATCAACCAGCAGGTCATGGACCAGCTGCAGTATCATTTTTGTAGCACAAAGCATAAGCACACACACACATACACACATACACAAACACACACCAAAACATTCTCTCACACATACATATGAGAAAGAGAGAGACAGAGACACACAGAGAGACAGAGAGAGACAGAAAGAGATAGAGAGACTGAGAGTCTCCTGTTAAAAAGACAGTGGTCTATGTGTTCTGTAAAGTTAAATTTTATACACACACACACACACACACACGCACAGAGAGAGAGAGAGAGAGAGAGAGAGAGAGAGAGAGAGAGAGAGAGAGAGAGAGATGGAAAGGGGCGTGATAATGAAGAAATCATATACATACTAATCAGTTCATAATTGGGTCAGAAGAAAGCAACTCAGAGTATGGTAATAGATGAGATCAATGGGAGGATTTGAACCTAGTGCATCCACTATTTCTTAGCTTCTTAAATAGGTGACAGAACTGATAGATCGGATCAGAACATCATTCCCACCTCATAGCAATAGAGTTGAGACTTCAGCTGAGTTTGTGAGCTGCTTCCCTGACTTTGTGTGGACTCTGAGGGATGTGACTGTAAGGCTGTAGCTGATGGACAAACACTCACAGCAAATGAGTACCTGGAAAATTCACTGAAGCTCAAGCAAGGTACATGGATTGTTTATTGGAAAATAGGCAAGAGAACACTAGAAACCTTTTTCATGTCTTAATTTTCTCTATTTTACTTTTCATTTCCACATTATTTTTAAATATGGTTCATAGTATCTGTCTCAATATGCTAATTTCGATTATAGTGTTGGAGGTACATTCATTCTGTTCTGCGATCAGAGTGTTTTGATCCTTTTCTTAGGTCATATAGAGATGCACACTGCCAAAAACTTGGAGCAAAAGAAACTTTTATTAGGAGAAACCCATATGCTACACATGAACATAATGCTAGCTGTGTGGCTATAACTCCATCTCTAACTTCATCTGCATCTATCTATCTATCTATCTATCTATCTATCTATCTATCTATCTATCTATCCATCCATCCATCTACCCATCCATCCATCCATCCATCCATCCATCCATTCATCTATCATCTGTCTGTCTGTCTATCTATCTACCTATCCATCTATCTATCTATCTATCTATCTATCTATCTATCTATCTATCTATCTATCTATCTATCTTTACTTTGTCTAGGTGCCAGTAAAGAAGATAAAAATTACAACCTGTCCTGACTCTGTACTCGAAAGTTCTTTTCTAAGAAGAAATGCTTTGCCTTCTACCCACCCACTGAGTGGAAGAAGCTCTCTGAGCTGGAGAGCCTGCATGATGATGAGTTAGATTCTGATTTTTTTTTTTTTTTTTTTTTTTTTTTTTTGCCACAGGTGGTCAACTTCTGTTCTTTCATCTTCAGCTCTTCTAAGGCTAAAACACTCCCAGGAGGCATCAAGGTGGATAGAGCTCCTGAGTCTCCTATGCAGTTCTTATTAAAAGCTTGAGAGGGTACACTGTTTGGTGGTAACTAACAACAACCTACTTTATTTTTTATGTTTTTCTTTCCAAATTCCAGATATTCTCAAGTAAAACTTGAATTTTGATGTAAGAAAATTCCCTATCTTTGAAAAGTTTATTTATATCAAAGCAAAGATAATCTTTCCATATTATTTCCTGACTAATCTAGAATTTCACTGCCCATTTAGCATCCAAAGACACATATATGAGTATTTAGTTTAAATGTAAGTTAATTTTAAAGAGTACAGATTCAATGCACATGCCCATATTTTGAGAGCTAAATAGATTTACTATATAGTTTGATACGTATGGATACTGAGAGTTGCAGATGTAAAACATTTTGTTTACCTTAATGTTTCTCCGGACAGTACTGAGCTTGGCAAAATTGGAAGTATATGCAATTGTTAGCAGGCTTGTGGTTAATATTTGTGCTATTGAAGAGCACATTGATTGTACACATGTTCAGAACTACAAAACATGGAGACTATTTCCCTCTAAAAGAAAAATTCATCACCTGTTTTCTAAATGTAGGACAAGAGATCCTGATGCTCACATTCATCAATACCATAAGAAGTGGGTGTCTGCCCTGCATGGAAAACGCAGTCTTGGCCATGGCAAAGATAGAGAACTCGACAACACTGCAAAAGGCCATTGCCAATTATGAACAGCAGATGAGTTAGAGGATGCAGCTGCCCACAAAGACCCTACAGGAGCTGCTGGACCTGCACAGGACCTGTGAGAGAGAGGCCATGGAAATCTTCATCAGGAGTTCCTTTAAAGATGAAGATCACTCATTTAACAAAGATTTATTGGTAGATTTGTGTCATGTTTAAATAGATAGGGAATCTGAAATTCAGAAATATATGAAGAAATGTTGGGCATTTATTTTGAGAAACACTTGTTAATAGATGGTGGCAGTCATTTTTTGATCACCATTACAAAGAACTTTCTCATTATGGACTCAAATTTTGAAGCTTTTGAAATATACACATTTATAATCTCATTCTAACTACACAGATGTAAGAGACAATTGGAGGTCCCAAGTTCATAAGATGCCTCCTGTCATTATGCTGGTTTACTGTCAAACTAAACAAAAGTAAAGGAACCTGGCCAGGCAGAAACTGTATAACATGCACTCCCTTTACAGTGATCACTGGTCTGCTTTGAGTTGAACATATTTCAATCATGGCTTGTAAAAGTGCCTGTGACCATACTAAGTACCCTTCAGATGGAGAAAGGGCTTCATGAGAAAGTCCAGGGGGAGAGAAAAGATGAGGCTCCTCAGAGAATTACTTCAGCTTCTGGGGTAGAAGTAAGATTCTTGTTACTCTATTTTGTTTCCTATTTTTGGATTAAAGAGTCAGAAGAGAAGTGGAATGGCATCTGTAATGAGAATATGAAAGTATCATCAGCTCATTGCTCATGGTTACTTTGGGACATCTTCAGCCCTCTAGAAGAAGCAGTGACAAAAGTCACTTATTCTCAGCCAGGAGGATATCTTCTCTTTGTTGAGAAGAGGGAGGAGCTGAAGAAAAAGTATCTTCAGGAATCCACGAAGGGGATACAGGTAATAAAGCATTATCTATTAGCTATCTATTAATGCTGACAGGCTACTGGCTTGCCTGCTTGGAACATAGTTGGGAGCAGATACAATTACTCATGGATGTGGGGCTTTGTATGAGCAGCACTCAGCTTCTGAATTCATCACCAACCCACAGAGGGAGTCTATTAATGCCATCAGATGTGTACAAGTGCTTATCAAAGAGAGTGCATTTGGTATGGATAACCAAATATCATGGATTATGACATAACCTACTCTGGGCTACAGAGGATTTTTTTTTTCAGAGAATAGAAGTGCAACGGTAGTTGCTTAAGTAGAAATGATACTTTATAAGTTTAGCCTTCAAGCTAGATTGAAGGGACACAAAATCTAATAGTGCAAACAAGGTAATCTTTTCTCCTTGTCAGGTGTTACCCCTTCAATTCCATCCTTTCTTGTTCTGTTTTGAATTTTCTAATTTGCTTTTCTCATGATGTAATCATTCTTGAGCATCTTTAGGCCACATGGAGTCAAAGTTCTAGTGTCTCCAATAATGGACATGGTTCTCCATTTGAAGTGTAGCAACTCTCTTTCTTTCTATGTTCCTATAATTTTTCATAAGACCTTCTAGATGGTTTGCCAATGCCTTGGTGGCATATGTGACAAGACTTGAGTTCCAGCATTAAAACGGGCAGAGACCAATATAAACAAACCCTTGTACCATTTCCTTTTGTTAACCTGTGTTCTTGGGACCCTAAGAGATTCTGCAGGGACACTTCCAGTCCGGTGGGACTGTATCAGAGGCACTTCTGCAAAGAGACCAGGCTATCATAATAAAGCAAAAGTTGATTGAAGGTAAGAATTGACCCAGGAACCTCTATATACTCTCTCCTAAAAGTTTGAACATTATCCACTAAATCAATCATTAAACCAGAGCATGAAGACCAAGTTTGCCATGGGTTCTGAAGACATTGCTTAGTTTGGAAGATGTGTTCATCAACATCACAACTTCCTCAAAAGCATTCCTGTTATGATTCCCTCTAAAAAGTCCCACAGCTCCCTTTTCAGAAGTGCCCATTATTCCCAAGGAGAGATATAATAATGAAAATCTACTTACTTTTCTTCTATCTCCTCAGTGGAACAAGCAAAAGCTGACTCTGCACAGGCTACTGTACAATTGTTAGAGGACACGGAAAAGAGGCATGGAAAGATGATGAAGGAGAAAGAGAGTCACAAGGGGTGAGTGAGTCAGGTGACTGAGAAGATGGAGAGGGAGAGAGTTCAGTTATTGGAGGAACAAGAGAGGATTCTGACCCTTAAACTACAGGTACTGAGCTGTAAATCTCAGCTTCATCACCCACTGTTTTCAGCCTTAAGCACAATGTAGGGCTAAATTTCACAGAATACCATAATCTCCTTGAATTTCATGAACTTTTAATCCAAATGCAATTCACTTTATTAAGCATTGAAGAAACAAGTCTTGCCTGGACTGTTAGAACATCTAAGATCTTGCAATTCTGCAGGGTTGCTTATCTGAGGGACTCAAGGCTTTCTTGTCTATGCCTTGACAGTAATGATGGTGGCTTACTTTGTCAGTTGTAGTACAAATGGCAGGTTCAGGCTGACATTTCTTTTTTTTTTTATTTTTTATTCGATATATTTTTTTAATTACATTTCAAATGATTTCCCCTTTTCTAGACCCCCACTCCCCGAAAGTCCCGTAAGCCCCCTTCTCTCCCCCTGTCCTCCCACCCACCCCTTCCCACTTCCCCGTTCTGGTTTTGCCGAATACTGCTTCACTGAGTCTTTCCAGAACAAGGGGCCACTCCTCCTTTCTTCTTGTACCTCATTTGATGTATGGATTATGTTTTGGGTATTCCAGTTTTCTAGGTTAATATCCATTTATTAGTGAGTGCATACCATGATTCACCTTTTGAGTCAGGGTTACCTCACTTAGTATGATGTTCTCTAGCTCCATCCATTTGCCTAAGAATTTCATGAATTCATTGTTTCTAATGGCTGAATAGTACTCCATTGTGTAGATATACCACATTTTTTGCATCCACTCTTCTGTTGAGGGATACCTGGGTTCTTTCCAGCTTCTGGCAACTATAAATAGGGCTGCTATGAACATAGTAGAGCATGTATCCTTATTACATGGTGGGGAATCTTCTGGGTATATGCCCAGGAGTGGTATAGCAGGATCTTCTGGAAGTGAGGTGCCCAGTTTTCGGAGGAACCGCCAGACTGCTTTCCAGAGTGGTTGTACCAGTGTGCAACCCCACCAGCAGTGAAGGGGTGTTCCTCTTTCTCCACATCCTCTTCAACACCTGCTGTCTCCTGAATTTTTAATCTTAGCCATTCTGACTGGTGTAAGGTGAAATCTCAGGGTTGTTTTGATTTGCATTTCCCTAATGACTAATGAAGTTGAGCATTTTTTAAGATGCTTCTCCGCCATCCGAAGTTTTTCAGTTGAGAATTCTTTGTTTAACTCTGTACCCCATTTTTTAATAGGGTTGTTTGGTTTTCTGGAGTCTAACTTCTTGAGTTCTTTATATATGTTGGATATTAGCCCTCTATCTGATGTAGGATTGGTGAAGATCTTTTCCCAATTTGTTGGTTGCCGATGGTGTCCTTTTGATGGTGTCCTTTGCCGTACAGAAACTTTGTAATTTTATGAGGTCCCGTTTGTCAATTTTTGATCTTAGAGCATACGCTATTGGTGTTCTGTTCAGAAACATTCAGGTTGACATTTCTAATATTAACACTCCCCCAGGGAAAAGTAAACCTCTGAATATATCAATATAACCTTGCTCATTGCAATACTGGGTTGTCAGTAATTAGGCCAGCAAATTCTCCTCTCTCTCTCTCTCTCTCTCTCTCTCTCTCTCTCTCTCTCTTTCTCTTTTCCTCTCCCTCTCCCTCTTCCTCCCTCTCCCTCTCCCTCCCTCCCTCTGTCTCCCTCTCCCTCTCTCAATCTCCCTCTCCCTCTCCCTCTCTCTCTCCCTCTCTCCCTCTCTGGGAGAATCAGAAGTGTTCATCTCCCACCAGTAGGGTAGTAGGGTGGCTTTGATTATTGACTATATAAATTCTCAGTTGGGTCAAGGCTTCATGATATGTAGCCAGTAATCCACTCCCGGAAGAATTCTCACATCTGTGCAACAATAAAGTGTTAGCAGTCAAAGATTAGTGTCTTCTGACTATAAAAGCCCTTTGGTTAACTACCAGCAGCCCTTTTTGTTGCTCAACATGTTGTGTATATATAATGATATGATTTATATGATATATATGTATATAGATATATATGATATATAGGTATAAAATGTTTATATATCAAAGTGTTCTACAGTTCATGTCAGTATTCCTGAGTAAGACATAAATGCCATCAGTAGTCAACATCAGTGGGATACTTTGGGTGAAAAATTAAGGTGATAGAATTTTCTCTATGAAATAGCAACAGTAGCAGAAAGAAAGAGCTGGCACAGTAATGCTATATTAATTATATCATTCATTTACCTTCTTAATGATACATGAAGAAGCTGAGGCTGCTGAAGCTGCCCAGGCTGTCATGAAAATGTTGGAGGATATGTGCAAGATGAACCAGAACAAAATGGCACAGAAAAGAGAGAATCATCAGGAACATGTGAAGTAAGTAACTGAGGAGAAGAAAGAGTCTCCTGAATGCTAGGTATTCCCATCCCACAATATTCGAACAGAGTAGGCAGAGAACATATAAAAAATTAACACAGTATGCTGACTCCATGTCTGGAAAGTAGGCTGGTCTGATGTTGAATAACCTATGCAGTATCTCCAATGACATAAAAGAGTAGTTACTGCTCTACAACCTTGTCTTTCTGTTGATGTGATAATACAGGATTTCTGTTACTGTGATAATGCAGCATGACCAGGAGCAGCTTGGAGAAATGGTGTTTATTTCAGCTTACAACTCTCAGATCACACTCAATTATGGAGGGAAGCCAGGAACGTAACTTAAGGAGTTAGGAACCTGAAGGCAGGAACTGAAACTGAGAACCTGAAAGACTGTTACTTACTCCCTTGCTCCATGGCTTGCTCAGCCTGCTTTCTTCAACACTCCAGGACTACCCATTCATGGGTAGCATCTCTAATAAATCACCAATCAACCACTGTTTAAGAAAATACTCATCTCCAGGTCCTGCAAGAGGCAAGAGGGGCTTCCGGGCGGCCAGTGGGGAGAAGTTGGTGTGCTCTGGTGAATCCAGTGGATCCCAGCAGGAGCCTTCAGGTGCCTGCTTTGGGATCTGAACAGCCTGGGCCACAGCACTCAATCTCCAGGAAGTGCGGGAGACCTGGTGTGCACCCAGAGGCAGTCTGAGAGCTCACAGCACAGCTTGCTCCTGTGGCACAGAGCTCAGGCTCCAGTCCGGAGGCCTCTGGTGGTAGCCCTCAGACCTGTCCGCTTCCAGATCCAGATCACCCTGGGTGACAACACCACATATCCAGGTCTTGCAAGAGGCAAGAAGGGCTTCCGGGCAGCCTGCGGGGAGAAGTCGGTGTGCTCCGGTGAATCCAGCAGGCCCCAGAGGGAGCCTTCAGGTGTCTGCTTCAGGATCTGAACAGCCTGGGCAACAGCACCCTGTCTCCAGGCAGTGCAGGAGGTAAGCTGTACACCAGAGTCCACCTGGGAAGGGGTAGCTTGCAGTGGTGAATCCAGCATTGACAAGACCAACTAACACCAGTGAGAACTAGATGGCAAAAGGCAAACGCAGGAATGTCACTAGCAGAAATCAAGGCAATATGGCAACATCTGAACCCAATTCTCCTTTACCAGCATGTCCTGGATACCCCATCACACCAGTAAAACAAGATTTGGATTTAAAATCACTGGTCATGATGCTGGTACAGGAACACATGAAGGACATACTTAAAGAAATTCAGGAGAAAATGGATCAAAAGTTAGAAGCTCTTGCAAGGGAAACACAAAAATCATTGAAAGAAATCCAGGAGAATACAAAAGCCAATAAGGAAGAAACGCAAAAAACACTTAAAGAAATACAGGAGAACTTTGGTCAACAGGCTGAGGTCATGAAAGATGAGACACAAAAATCTCTTAAAGAATTACAGGAAAGCACAAACAATCAAGTGAAGGAGCTAAGCAAAACCATCCAGGATCTAAAATCAGAAGTAGAAACAACTAAGAAAACTCAAAGGGAGACAACTTTGGAGATAGAAAGCCTTGGGAAGAAATCAGGGGGCATAGATGCAAATATCAACAACAGAATACAAGAGATGGAAGAAAGTATCTCAGATGACAAAGAAACCATAGAAACCATTGACTCAACAGTCAAAGAAAATGCAAAATGCAAAAAGATTGTATCCCAGAACATCCAGGAAATCCAGGACACAATGAGAAGACCAAACCTAAGGATTATAGGCATAGATGAGAGTGAAGATTTACAACTTAAAGGGCCAGCAAATATCTTCAATAAAATTATGGAAGAAAACTTCCCTAACCTAAAGAGAGAGATGAACATGAATATACAAGAAGCCTACAGAACTCCAAACAGACTCGACCAGAACAGAAATACTTCCCGTCACATAATAATCAAAGCACCAAATGTACTAAACAAAGAAAGAATATTAAAGGCAGTAAGAGGAAAAAGGCCAAGTAACATATAAAGGAAGACCTATCAGAATCACAGCAGACTTTTCACCTGAGACTATGAAGGCTAGAAGATCCTGGGCAGATCTCACGCAGACTCTAAGAGAACACAAATGCCAGCCAAAACTACTATATCCAGCAAAACTCTCAATCACCGTAGATGGAGAAACTAAGATATTCCATGACAAAACCAAGTTTATCCAATATATATCCACAAACCCAGCTCTACAAAGGATAATAGGAGGAAAACACCAATACAAGGAGGGAAACTTCACCCTGGAAAAAGCAAGATAGTAACCTTTCATCAAACCCAAAAGAATTTAACCAATCAAATTTAAAAAATAACGTCAAAAATGACAGGAAGTAACAATCACTATTCCTTAATATCTCTTAACATCAATGAACACAATGCCCCAATAAAAAGACATAGACTAACTGACTGGATACGTAAACAGGACCCTACATTTTGCCACTTACAGGAAACACACCTAAGGGTCAAAGACAAACACTACCTTAGAGTAAAAGGCTGGAAGACAATTTTACAAGCAAATGGTCTCAGGAAACAAGCTGGAGTAGCCATTTTAATATCAGATAAAATTGACTTTCAACCCAAAGTCATCAAAAGAGACTCTGAGGGACACTTCTTGCTGGTCAAAGGAAAAATACAACAAGAAGAACTCTCAATCCTGAACATCTATGCTCCAAATGCAAGGGCACCCTCTTTTGTAAAAGAAACTTTATTAAAGCTCAAAGCTCACATTGCACCTAACACAATAATTGTGGGTGACTTCAACACTGCACTTTCCTCAATGGACCGATCAGGAAAACAGAAACTAAACCGGGACACAATGAAACTAATTGAAGCTTTGGACCAATTACATTTAACAGATATATATATAGAACATTCTATCCTAAAGCAAAAGAATATACCTTTTTCTCAGCACCTCATGGTACCTTCTCCAAAATCGACCATATAATTAGTCACAAGATAGACCTCAACAAATATAAGAAGATCGAACTATTCCCAAGCCTCCTATCAGATCACTATGGAGTAAAAGTGGTCTTCAATAGCAAAAAAAATAAAAAAAAAAAAAAAAAATAAAAAAATAAAAAAAAAAACCAACAGAAAACCCACATACACGTGGAAACTGAACAATATTCTACTCAATGATACCTTGGTCAAAGAAGAAATAAAGAAAGAAATTAAAGACTTTTTAGAACACAATGAAAATGAAGACACAACATACCGAAATCTATGGGACACAATGAAAGAAGTGCTAAGAGGAAAACTCATAGTCCTGAGTGCCTCCAAAAAGTAACTGGAGAGAGCATACACTAACAGCTTAATGACACACCTGAAAGCCCTGGAACAAAAAGAAGCTATTTCACCTAGGAGGAGTAGAAGTCAGGAAATCATCAAACTCAGGGCCTAAATCAATCAAGTAGAAACAAATAGAACCATACAAAGAATCAACAAAACCAGGAGCTGGTTCTTTGAGAAAATCAACAAGATAGATAAACCCTTAGCTAGACTGACCAAAGGGCACAGAGAAAGTATCCAAATTAACAAACTTAGAAATGAAAAGAGAGATATAACAACGGAAACTGAGGAAATCCAAAAAATCATCAGATCCTACTACAAGAGCCTGTACTCAACACAACTGGAGAATCTGGAGGAAATGGACAATTTCCTTGACAGATACCAAATACTAAAATTAAATCTGGACCAAATAGATTATCTAAACAGTCCCATAATGCCTAAAGAAATAGAAGGAGTCATAGAAAGTCTTCCAACCAAAAAAAGCACAGGACCAGATGGCTTCAGTGCAGAATTCTATCAGACCTTCAAAGAAGAGTTAACACCAATACTTTTCAAACTATTCCACAAAATAGAAACAGAAGGAACCCTACCAAATTCCTTCTATGAAGCCACAATTACGCTGATACCAAAACCACACAAAGATCCAACAAAGAAAGAGAACTTCAGACCAATTTCCCTTATGAACATCAATGCAAAAATACTCACTAAAATTCTTGCCAACCGAATCCAAGAACACATCAAAACGATCATCCACCATGATCAAGTAGGCTTTATCCTGGAACATATCAAAACGATCATCCACCATGATCAAGTAGTCTTTATCCCAGGAATGCAGGGTTGGTTCAATATATGGAAATCCATCAATGCAATCCACTACATAAACTAACTCAAAGAAAAAAACCACATGGTCATTTCATTGGATGCTGAAAAAGCATTTGATGAAATTCAGCATCCTTTCATGCTTAAAGTCTTGGAGAGAACAGGAATTCAAGGCCCATACCTAAACATAGTAAAAGCAATATACAGCAAACCGGTAGCCAGCATCAAACTAAATGGAGAGAAACTTGAAGCAATCCCACTAAAATCAGGGACTAGACAGGGCTGCCCCCTTTCTCCTTATCCTTTCAATATTGTACTTGAGGTACTAGCTCGGGCAATTCGACAACATAAGGAGGTCAAAGGGATACAAATTGGAAAGGAAGAAGTCAAACTATCACTATTTGGAGATGACATGATAGTCTACCTAAGTGACCCAAAAAACTCCACTAGAGAACTCCTACAGCTGATAAACAGCTTCAGCAAAGTGGCAGGTTATAAAATCAACTCAAGCAAATCAGTGGCCTTCCTATACTCAAAGGATAAGCAGGCTGAGAAAGAAATTAGGGAAATGACCCCCTTCACAATAGCCACAAACAGTATAAATTATCTTGGTGTGACACTTACCAAACATGTGGAAGATCTATATGACAAGATCTTCAAGACTCTGAAGAAGGAAATGCAAGAAGACCTCAAAAAATGGGAAAACCTCCCATGCTCATGGATTGGTAGAATAAATATAATTAAAATGGCCATTTTGCCAAAAGCAATATGCAGATTCAATGCAATACCCATCAAAATCCCAACTCAATTCTTCACAGAGTTAGGAAGAGCAATTATCAAATTCATCTGGAATAACAAAAAACCCAGGATAGCTAAAACTATTCTCAGCAACAAAAGAAAGTCTGGGGGAATCAGTATCCATGACCTCAAGCAATACTACAGAGCAATAGTGTTAAAAACTGCATGGTATTGGTACAGTGACAGGCAGGAGGATCAATGGAACAGGATTGAAGATCCAGAAATGAACCCACACACCTATGGCCACTTGATCCTCGACAAAGAGGCTGAAAACATCCAATGGAAAAAAGATAGCCTTTTCAACAAATGGTGCTGGTTCAACTGGAGGTCAGCATGACGAAGAATGTGAATTGATCCATCCTTGTCTCCTTGTACTAAGCTCAAATCCAAATGGATCAAGGATCTCCACATAAAGTCAGACACTCTGAAGCTAATAGAAAAGAAACTGGGGAAGACACTCGAGGACATCGGTACAGGGAGAAAGTTTCTGAACAGAACACCAATAGCGTATGCTCTAAGATCAAGAATTGACAAATGGGACCTCATATAATTACAAAGTTTCTGTACAGCAAAGGACACCATCAAGAGGACAAATCGGCAACCAACAAATTGGGAAAAGATCTTCACCAATCCTACATCAGATAGAGGGCTAATATCCAACATATATAAAGAACTCAAGAAGTTAGACTCCAGAAAACCAAACAACCCTATTAAAAAATGGGGTACAGAGTTAAACAAAGAATTTTCAACTGAAGAACTTCGGATGTCGGAGAAGCATCTTAAAAAATGCTCAACTTCATTAGTCATTAGGGAAATGCAAATCAAAACAACCCTGAGATTTCACCTTACACCAGTCAGAATGGCTAAGATTAAAAATTTAGGAGATAGCAGGTGTTGGAGAGGGTGTGGAGAAAGAGGAACACTCCTCCACTGCTGGTGGAGTTGCAAACTGATACAACCACTCTGGAAATCAGTCTGGCGGCTCCTCCGAAAACTGGGCACCTCACTTCCAGAAGATCCTGCTATACCACTCCTGGGCATATATCCAGAGGATTCCCCACCATGTAATATGGATACATGCTCTACTATGTTCATAGCAGCCCTATTTATAATTGCCAGAAGCTGGAAAGAACCCAGGTATCCCTCAACAGAAGAGTGGATGCAAAAAATGTGGTATATCTACACAATGGAGTACTATTCAGCCATTAGAAACAATGAATTCATGAAATTCTTAGGCAAATGGATGGAGCTAGAGAACATCATACTAACTGAGGTAACCCTGACTCAACAGGTGAATCATGGTATGCACTCACAAATAAGTGGATATTAACCTAGAAAACTGGAATACCCAAAACATAATCCACACATCAAATGAGGTACAAGAAGAAAGGAAGAGTGGCCCCCTGTTTTGGAAAGATTCAGTGAAGCAGTATTCGACAAAACCAGAATGGGGAAGTGGGAAGGGGTGGGTGGGAGGACAGGGGAAGAGAAGGGGGCTTGCAGGACTTTCGGGGAGTGGGGGGCTAGAAAAGGGGAAATCATTTGAAATGTAAATAAAAAATATATTGAATAAAAAAAAGTAAAAAAAAAAAAAAGAAAAGAAAATGCTCCATTTTCTTACCCATAGCTTTTTTTAATTAATTCTTTTATTTTATTTTTTATTGATATATTTTTTATTTACATTTCAGATGATTTCCCCTTTTCTGGGTCCCCACTCCCCGCACGTCCCATAAGCCCTCTTCCCTCCCCCTGTTCCTCCATCTATTCCTTCCCGGTTCCCCTATACTGTTGCACTGATATACTGTTTCTAGCCTAATATCTAATTATCAGTGAGTGCATACCATGATTGATCCTTGGAGACTTGCTTATCTCATTTAGTATGATGTTCTCCAGCTGCATCTATTTGTCTAAGAATTTCATGAATTCATTGTTTCTAATGGCTGAATAGTACTCCATTGTGTAAATATACCACATTTTTTGGTATCCATTCCTCCATTGAAGGACACCTGGGTTCTTTCCAGCTTCTGGCTACTACAAATAGGGCTGCTATGAACATAGTGGAGCATGTGTCCTTATTGAATGCTGAAGAATCCTCTGGGTATATGCTCAGGAGTGGTATAACAGGGTCCTCAGGAAGTGTCATGCCCAGTTTTCTGAGGAACTGCCAGAATGATTTCCAAAGTGGTTGCACCATTTTGTAATCCCACCAGCAGTGGAGGAGTGTTCCTCTTTCTCCACATCCTCGCCAACACCTGCTGTCTCCTGACTTCTTGACCTTAGCCATTCTGACTGGTGTCAGGTGAAATCTCAGGGTTGTTTTGATTTGCATTTCCATAATGATTAATGATGTTGAACATTTCTTAAGGTGTTTCTCAGCCCTCCGAAGTTCTTCATGTGAAAATTCTTTGTTTAGCTCGATACTCCACTTTTTAATGGGGTTATTTGGTTCTCTGGGTTCTACCTTCTTGAGTTCTTCGTATATATTAGATATTAGCCCTCTGTCAGATTTAGGGTTGGTGAAGATCATTTCCCAATCTGTTGGTTGACGTTTTGTCGTTTTGACAGTGTCCTTTGCCTTACAGAAACTTTGTAGTTTTATGAGGTCCCATTTGTCAATTCTTGATCTTAGAGCATAAGCTATTGGTGTTCTATTCAGGAACTTTTCCCCTGTGCCCATGTCCTCCAGGGTCTTCCCCAGTTTCTTTTCTATTACTTTCAGTGTGTCAGGTTTTATGTGGAGGTTCTTGATCCATTTAGTTGAGCTTAGTACAAGGAGATAAGAATGGATCAATTCATTTTTCTGCATGCTGACCTCCAATTGGACCAGCACCATTTATTGAAAAGACTATATTTTTTCCATTCAATGCTTTCAGCTCCTTTGTCGAAGATCAAGTGACCATAGGTGTGTTGGTTCATTTCTGGGTCTTCAATCCTATTCCATTGATCTGCTTGCCTGACATTGTACCAATACCATGCAGTTTTTATCACTATTGCTCTGTAGTAAAGTTAAAATCTGGGATACTGAATCCCCCTGAAGTTCTTTTACTGTTGAGAATAGTTTTAGCTATTCTGGGTTTTTTGTTATTCCAGATGAATTTGAGAATTGCTCTTTCTAGCTCTATGAAGAACTGGGTTGGGATTTTTATGGGGATAGCATTGAATCTGTAGATTGCCTTTGGCAAGATGGCCATTTTAACTATATTAATCCTGCTAATCCTTGAGCATGGAAGATTTTTCCATTTTCTGAGATCTTCTTCGAAAAATCCAACAAGAACTCTCAATCCTGAACATCTATGCCCCAAATACAAGGGCACCCTCATTCATAAAAGAAACTTTACTAAAGCTCAAAGCACACATTGCACCTAACACAATAATTGTGGGTGACTTCATCACTCCACTCTCACCAATGGACCAACTGGAAAACAGAAACTAAACAGGGAGTCAGTGAAACTAATTGAAGCTTTGGACCAATTGGAGTTAATATATATATATATATATATATATATATATATATATATATATATATATATATATATATATATAAAACTTTTCCTCCTAAAGCAAAAGAATATACCTTTTGCTCAGAACCTCATGGTACCTTCTCCAAAATAGATCATATAGTTGGTCCCAAGACAGACCTCAACAAATAGAAGAAGATTGAAATAATCCCATGCCTCCTATCAGATCACTATGGAGTAAAAGTGGTCTTTAATAACAATAAAAACAACAGGAAGTCCACATACACACGGAAACTGAACAATACTCTACTCAATGATACCTTGGTCAAGAAAGAAATAAAGAAAGAAATCAAAGATTTCTTAGAATTTAAAGAAAATGAAGGCACAGCATACACAAATCTATGGAATAAAATGGAAGCAGTGCTAAGAGGAAATCTCATAGCTTTGAGTGCCTCCAAAAAGAAATTCGAGAGAGCATACACTAGAAGATTAACTGACCATCTGAAAGCCCTGGAACAAAAAGAAGCTAATTCACCCAGGAGGAGAAGAAGACAGGAAATCATCAAATTCAGGGCTGAAACCAATCAAGTAGAAACTAAGAGCACCATACAAAGAATCAACAAAACCAAAAGCTGGTTCTTTGAAAAAAATCAATAAGATAGATAAACCCTTATCCAGACTAACCAAAGGGCACAGAGAAAGTATCCAAATTAACAAAATTAGAAATGAAAACAGAGATATTACAACAGAAAGCGAGGAAATTAAAAAAACCATCAGATCCTACTACAAAAACCTATACTCAACACAACTGGAGAATCTGGAGGAAATGGACATTTTCTTAGACAGATACCAATTACCAAAATTAAACCAGGATCAAATAGACCATCTAAACAGACGCATAACCCCTAAAGAAATAGAAGGGGTCATAGATAGCCTTCCGACCAAAAAAAGCACAGGACCAGATGGTTTCAGTGCAGAATTCTATCAGACCTTCAAAGAAGACTTAACACCAATACTCTTCAAACTTTTCCACCAAACAGAAACAGAAGGAACACTACCAACTCCTTCTTTGAAGCCTCTATTACGCTGATACCAAAACCACACAAAGATCCAACTAAGAAAGAGAATTTCAGGCCAATTTCCCTTATGAATATCAATGCAAAAATACTAAATAAAATTCTTGCCCACTGAATCCAAGAACACATCAAAACAATCATCCACCATGATCAAGTAGGCTTCATCCCAGGGATGCAGGGATGGTTCAATATAAGGAAATCCATAAATGCTATCCACTACATAAACAAACTCAAAGAAAAAAACCACATGATCATTTCATTAGATGCTGAAAAAGCATTTGACAAAATTCAGCATCCTTTCATGCTAAAAGTCTTGGAAAGGACAGGAATTCAAGGCCCATATCTAAACATAGTAAAAGCAATATACAGCAAATGATCACAGGTAGCCCACATCAAACTAAATGGAGAGAAACTTGAAGCAATCCCACTAAAATCAGGGACTAGACAAGGCTGCCCCCTCTCTCCATATCTTTTCAATATAGTTCTTGAAGTCCTAGCTAGAGCAATTAGACAACAGAAGGAAGTCAAAGGGATACAAATTGGAAAGAAGTCAAACTATCACTATTTGCCTATGATATGATAGTATACTTAAGTGACCCTAAAAACTCTACTAGAGAACTCCTACCCCTGATAAACAACTTCAGCAAAGTGTCTGGCTACAAAATCAATGCAAGCAAATCAGTAGCCTTTATATATTCAAAGGATAAGCAGACTTAATAAAAAATTAGGGAAATGACTCCCTTCACAATAGGTACAAACAGCATAAAGTATCTTGGGGTGACTCTAATCAAACAAGTGAAAGACCTATATGACAAGAACTTCAGATCTCTGAAGAAGGAAATCGAAGAAGATCTCAGAAAATGGAAAAATCTCCCATAGCTAATCTTACAGGGACATTTGCTCAATTGTAGTTCTCTCTTCTCAGATAACTCTAGTTTGTGTCAGGTTGACAACACAAAGAAACAGTAACAGGGCAACCAATCAGCTGAAGAACTGGGCTCAGCTGTGAGTATGCTGTCCTCCTGTGAGGAGATGCTCACCTGTGCTTAGATGGGCTTTGTGATGGGCTTTGACTACCCTTCTCAAGCTTCAAGAATTCTTTTGTCTATTTCTTTGTGTATGGTACTTTCAAGAATACCATACACCTGTGGAAAGACTGGAAGTCACAAGAGCACATGCATTGCTCGGTGCAGCCTCAGAAGGCAGGGAGAGACAAAGCTTTCTGGCGCTCTCAGCTTGTTGGTGTCATTAAACATGCCTCTCACTGGGATGAAAGCAATCAACAGTTAACTGTGGGAATCAGACATGGAACCATTAGATCTTGGGAGAGATCCCAATAATTCCACTGTCAACTCTTTTCTGTCAGCTAGAAACAAAATAAACACCCATCCCTCTGTGAAATTAAGCTATGATTTCTCTGCGCTCTATAACAGTCTGTTTTGTGCTATTGTGAGCTCCATTCATCTTTTCCCCTTGTGCTAGATGTACAGAGCCATATTGGGGCAGTCATGCACTGGGTCAGAGTTTGACTTTGGTCAAGGTTAACTTCTCCCAGATAGCCAGGATCCTGCTCCACCTAGGGTGAAGTGCTCGAAGTAAAGGTTAAGTTCACTGTTCCTCCAGGTCTAGGAATTCCTGAATTAAGCAGGTGACCCACCCAGCTGCAGGAGCAGTCAAGACGAGGACCTCCAAGAGAAGCTAGACAACTTCCACCGGAACTCAGCCTGGAGTCTGGGGGGAAGGGTTTGCCCAAACTGTTAAAAGGTTTGGCGCCATTAAAGTTTCTGGCTTTGATCAGTGAATATTGTCTTAGCCATACTTCTTTTCGCCCCTCTTCCCTATTTATTCCTCAGCTTCTGTTCCAGAAACCCACTTCGTAATAGCTGCAGGCAGCTATGGAACCCTACATATTGGCGCCAGAACATGGGGCAACCTGGTACGGGAGAATTTCCTGAGGTAACCCTATCGAGCGAAGCTTCGCAGAAAAGGTGATAAGAAATGGTATCCGCACGGTAAGCAACATAGAGTTCAAAAACTAGCGCTAGTGGAAAAATTTTTCTATTGTTGTGAGTGCAGAGGGATACGGGTTTTTCAAGCAAACTGTGTTGACCCGGCACAGTGGCCGCTTGGGTTGAAAAGATAGGGAAATATGGGGAAGGAATTTGGTAGGCATTTGCCCAAAGCTCATAAGAGCTGATTTAGGCGAAAAAGAAAGGGGTTTTAAAAATAGGCATATGTCCACAGCCTCTAAGAGCTGTTTATAGAGGAAAATGGATGCAATTGCTTAACAAGTGCGCTTAACTTTCTGTGTATCTTTCTGTGTTTGTCCCGGTGCACTGACTGTTTGTCTATGTGTATGTTTATGTCCTCTCTGTGTTTTTGTGTGAATGACTGTTTCATGTTAAAAAGAAAAATTGGTAAGGATTTCATCTACTGGTAACCTCTTGAGCCAGCCACAGTTTGTGTGGGGATTGATTTAAAGCTGCGCCACAGCAGCGCAGCTCACTCACCCAAGAGGCAAGCATGGCTGGGGAAAAAGCCGCTCTTAAAAGCCCAGAAGCCTCAAGATTTGGGAAAACTTTGGTTTGGCTTGTGAAATTCATGTAGTCGCTTTATACTTGTTTCTAATTGGTTTTAATGGTATAAGGCTT
Organism: Apodemus sylvaticus; assembly: GCF_947179515.1. Classification (NCBI taxonomy): domain Eukaryota; kingdom Metazoa; phylum Chordata; class Mammalia; order Rodentia; family Muridae; genus Apodemus; species Apodemus sylvaticus. The sequence continues at coordinate 18,441,324 of NC_067475.1, forward strand.
TACATGTCTTGACTAAAGAGTTATAAATTAATTGGTTATTATGTAAAAGGTATAGTGTTATTAAGAAAAGGTTAGTTTAAAACTGGTGATTCAGTGTTGGAGCCATCTTAACTAGCTACACGTGGCCTAACACAACTCATGCTTTGTTCTTGTTTATAATTGGATTTAAAGGTATATTTTGGATTTAACGGTATATTTTGCATGTCTTGACTATAGACAGGCTTAAGTCACTGGACATGATTTAAAAGGTATAATGTTATTAACAAAAGTTAGGTTAAAGCTGGTAGTTTAGGGTAGTCGCCATTTTTAAACAACACGTGGCATGACGGTTAAAGCTGGTAGTTTAGGGTAGTCGCCATTTTTAAACAACACGTGGCATGATGGTTAAAGCTGGTAGTTTAGGGTAGTCGCCATTTTTAAACAACACGTGGCATGACGCAATCCAGGAAATACAGGCCTTTGAGATGCTCCTAAATTGGCATGGTGTTTCATGTGAATCTTGGCATGGAGATTGGACTTAATGAAGGTTAAGATTTAAAATAATGTCTCTTTAATAAGTTACACTGTCATACACTTGAACATAAGAACTGGCAGACAAACCTTGTGCTGTAAATATGTGTTTGCCATTGATTTTAAAGAAAATAGATTGCTTAAAATTGGGATTTGCTTCCAAAATTACAATTGTGCTCTAATATTACAAGAAAACTTTGAGTTACAATAAAAATCAGTGTGTCATTGGCTGCAGTTTTCAGTTTACAGGCTCATAATTCTTAACATTTTGTAATTAAGATAATTTTGAGAGTGATACAGCTATGGGTTTTAGAGGTACATTCCCACTTTTCCACAAGTTTATAGGCTACAATGGTAGGAGCAAAATTTAACCCTCCAAGATTAAAAAGGAGATCTCCGTGGAAATGCATTTGATATCAAGTAGGTTCCTTTGACCATGGAATTACAGGTTTCTTTTGTTTAATCCTCAAAATGTCCTTGCAGGTTTGGGTCTGGTCTTAGATAAAAGGCTCAGATCTAGTCCTTGCCAAGGACTAAAGGTGGATCCTAGGGCAGAAAAAAAATGTTTTGTCTCTGTTTCAATACTAGAAGTTAGGATCTTAATATTCAGTGTATAATGTTCATAGAATGTTTGTTACAGGCCCTTGCTCCTAACTATGGACTTTTAGAATTTTTAGGTAAATGGCTTTCAAAGGTTGTTAGGATATATTAATTGGCTTTATCTTATATTTACCTCATTTTAAGCTTGCCACAGAAGGTCTTAAACCTCTGTTTTCAAGGTAGGAAACGTTTGCTCCTTGCTTCAAGCAGCAATCAAATTTATTACTAATGGTTGATCTATTACATGGCAAACATTTTTAGGCAAAATTAATAATTGTTATCCAAAAGATAATTTGTACTATCAGATCACATGTTTATTCCTTTGTTTCTCCCTGCTTCAACACAGATACCTGAATTGGGTGCTATAGCAGCTATTTTTAAGATGTTAAAAGTCAAGCTTTTAATAATAGTAGATATATATATAGCTCATGGTTTATAATTGCTTAAAATTGGTCCATTTTTAATACTGCTAATTCTTAATATTTACAGTTTATGAAAATGTGATTCAAATTTCTAAGAACAAAGGATATATTCTCTAAATGACTGTCCTTTAGGTATTTGAAATGATTTTATAGTTTGTACACATCAAATTATAAAGATTTGTTCTTGATGTCCTCAATTTCTACCTCTACCACGTAATGGTGTTAATCCTAGAGGACTTAGTTATTACAGATAAATGATACTCATATTTCTAATTTAGAAGATTAAAAAATATGTACATGTTACTAATGATTCATTTTTAGGCTGTCTAGTTGCAACTGCTCTAACAGAAAAAGCAACTAAAAATGCTATGTTTATTTTATATAATTACATAGTTATTGCCTATGTTATGGGTTATACTTTGTGTTCCAACTTAAATTAATAAAACAATATCTTCTTGGAAGAGAGAAGAGAGGGGAAATCGTGTCCCTGTGCATATCATTTATATTATGCTTGCATGTTTTTAAGAAAATTTTAAAATTTGGATGCCTAGAAACTCCTTGCTAAATGTATATGACATCTTGTAATTAGGCATATTGATGTCTAGGTGAAATGAAGGAATTCACTTATTGACATATGCCATGATCCTGATTTAATATTGGGGGAGAAGGCATGTCCCCTATGTTTTTTCCACAGAATGCTGCAGAAGATATGCTGACTGTGTGCTTGCTGAATGCCCAGACCATGGTAACATAAGAGCTATATTGGGTATATGTTCTTGACTTACCTCAATTGTCAAATGTCCCAGTTAGATAAATTGCCTAGCTTCAAGCTTTTAGACTTTGTGGGACAGAACATGGAGACTGTTAAGCTAGCTTAGGAAAAATTAATCTAAAGAAGAGTTAAAATGACTCTTCTCCTTATTGTGTTCAGCTGACTCAACCATAGACTGGTCTAGAAATAATTCCAATATTGAAGATTCCAATTTTGAAGATGGCTAACAATCTTCAGCCATCTGTGTTAATTTAACATATAGTCTCCACTTTTCCTGAGAAGTAACAGCATATCTCTTGATACACAAGGCTACCTCTCCCACCCCAGAGGCCAAGCTTTGGGTCCTTAAAGTTGTTAATTTGCAACTGAATTGGATACTTCAGGGACAAGTTAATCCTATTCCACCTTTAACTCTTGACCTTGTTTTTTAAGCAGACTGGCTGTCTCCACTCAGGCTCACCTGGATGGAGAGATTGCATGTCTGTTAAAGACACTTGCAGACCCCCCTGGCTTCAAAACTTACACAAGTGGATCTCCAAAGATGGAGCCACATAGAACTCAGATCTATGTGTGTTTGTTTAAGAACAAACATGGGTACCAGTGAGACGTGCGAGGCAAAGCACCGCATGGGGAGGTGAATTTCTGCTTCTGAGTCCCCAGGAAGTACACCTAATTGCATAGGGGTTAACGTCGAGAGGTTGTCCTTAAAATAATAAGGGAGCCTATTACCCCTCCTCTGAAAAAGACGTTATACAATATTTAAGAGGAATTACGGTCAATGCTTCCCCTCCTGGTTAAGGCCCGCCTTCTTATGAAGGATATTTATCCACTTGTTTTCTACCTCCTCGTGTTCTAATTAATAAAAAAAGGGAGGACATGTACAGAGCCATATTGGGGCAGTCATGCACTGGGTCAGAGTTTGACTTTGGTCAAGGTTAACTTCTCCCAGATAGCCAGGATCCTGCTCTACCTAGGGTGAAGTGCTCGAAGTAAAGGTTAAGTTCATTGTTCTTCCAAGTCTAGGAATTCCTGAATTAAGCAGGTGACCCACCCAGCTGCAGGAGCAGTCAAGACGAGGACCTCCAAGAGAAGCTAGACAACTTCCACCGGAACTCAGCCTGGAGTCTGGGGGGAAGGGTTTGCCCAAACTGTTAAAAGGTCTGGCGCCATTAAAGTTTCTGGCTTTGATCAGTGAATATTGTCTTAGCCATACTTCTTTTCGCCCCTCTTCCCTATTTATTCCTCAGCTTCTGTTCCAGAAACCCACTTCGTAATAGCTGCAGGCAGCTGTGGAACCCTACACTAGAGACAAAGCACAGGATCTTGGGATACAAATAATCTACCAACCTCTTCCTCATTATCTCTCATTCCCTAGTTTATAGTCAATCTTCTCCATGCCAACCTGACTGCTGCCCACATCTTTGTACTCTTTCAAAGTCACCTACTGTCTCCAGTCTGCCTTATTTTCAGCAAGGGCAACTCTAGCTACAATTCTCAGCTATCTTTGGATGCTATAGCAAAATACCGTAGATTGGGTGGGGGTAAAATGTCCTTCCTGTACCTCAGATGGGCAAGGAGTCCATGACCAAGGTCTCAAGAGTATCATTGTCTGCATAGGTCACCCATCTTGTTTCACAGACTGCTGTGTTCTTCCCATGTCTTCACATTTTTTCTGGTCTCTTCACAAAGCTCTGGTCTCTTCCTTTTCTTATAAGGATACTGATCATCAGAACTCCTCCTGTTCAATATCATCTAAGTCTGATGATCCGGAAAATGCTCCTATCCACACTGAATATCAGGGCTTTATTATATAAATTGCAAGGGATAATTATCCAAATAGTCTCTACAATATATAATTTCAATACCAAACATTCTCTTTCCCTATTTAATGCTTGTTTTTATGTGCACATTATACATCCACATACTTGTATTTAATAGGACAAGATTAAAAATAGACCAAATAAGCCAACAAGTGTTTATTTTATAGCTATATACAATGTACATTCATATATATTTAAGGTATCACTATCTTTTTATTCGATATATTTTTTATTTACATTTCAAATGATTTCCCCTTTCCTAGCCCCCCCCCACTCCCAGAAAGTCCCGTAAGCCCCCTTCTCTCCCCCTGTCCTCCCACCCACCCCTTCCCATTTCCCCGTTCTGGTTTTGCTGAATACTGCTTCATTGAGTCTTTCCAGAACAAGGGGCCACTCTTCCTTTCTTCTTGTACCTCATTTGATGTGTAGATTATGTTTTGGGTAATCCGGGTTTCTAGGTTAATATCATCTTATTAGTGAGTGCATACCATGATTCATCTTTTGGGTCTGGGTTACACTATTATCATCATGAGATACTTATGGCAAAAGACAAGGATTTGCCTCTATTTTGTTATTGACTAGATTCTGAACATCTAGAAGTGTTCTGAACATATAGCAGGGGTCTCTCTCTCTCGGTCTGCCTCTCTGTCTCCCTCTCTGTCTCTCTCTCCATCTTTGTCCTTTCTCTATCTTCACTTGTTTCCCCCTCCCCTTTCCTTAGTCTGCTATCTCAGAATGAAATGGCATGTTTTTGTGGTGCCTAAAGGTAAGATAGAATTAACGTGATTCTCAACAAACTCTAGACATTAAACAAATACAGTCTTAAGTTGATATGGTGTTCAAGGATCAGCTCATAGTGCAAAATTTAGTGACAGTGAAACTGGCCTATGAATTTGAGGGACTTTCCATCACCAGCTGCAGTGCCCTGGAGTGTTCACATAACAACTACAGAATCACTGACCAAGCCATCCCATCAAGGCAGGTCCACCAAGGCAGGATCAAGGATTAAAAACAAAAAGAGACAATTAGCCTTGTAGCATGACTACAGCCAGTTCTGAGGCTGAGGATTATTTTTTCCCAATCTGCTTTTATACCACTTTAATTACATGTAAGTAATAAGGTCAGTTTTAGGTTAAGGAATAAGCAAGACAATAAATACAAATGGTCAAGGAACAAGAAAAGCAATAAACAATCACTATTTCTAAGGGCCTATCAGGACAACCAAGATATCAGAGCCTACTTCCCAGTCCTAGGCCAAAGCCATATTCTTGCCTGAAGCCTACTCCTTTGTTCTAGCCTAAAATCAGATTATAGCCTGAGTTTATTTCCTTGTCATGGCCCAAAGTCAAATTCTTGCCTGAAGCCCACTTCCTTGTACTGGCCCAATGCCAAATTCCTGCCATCAGGCCCCCAAAGCTCTCAGGAATCACTCAGGAATTCAAGGCCCATACCTAAATACAATAAAAGCAATATAAAACAAAGAAGTAGCCAACATCAAACTAAATGGAGAGAAACTTGAAGCAATCCCACTGAAATCAGGGACTAGACAAGGCTTCCCACTTTCTCCCTATCTATTCAATATGACACTTAAAATTCTAACTAGAGCAATTAGACAACAAAAGGTCAAAAGAATACAAATAAGAAAGAATGAAGTCACTTTTTAATCATCTTTATTTATGTTTCGAATGTTATCCCATTTCCTGGTTTCCCCTCCTAAAACCCCCTACCCCATTCCCCCTGCCCCTGCTCACTAACCCACCCTCTGCTGCTTCCTTCTCCTGGCATTTCCCTATACTGGGGCATGCAGCCTTTTCAGGACCAAGGGCCTCTCCTACCTTTGATGTCTAACAAGGCCATTCTTTGCTATATATGCATTTGAAGCTATGGGTCCCTCCATGTGTCCTCTTTGGTTGGTGGTTTAGTCCATGGGAGCTCCGGGGGTATTGGTTAGTTTATATTGCTGTTCATACTATGGGACTACAAGCTCTTTCAGCTCCTACAGCTCCTTTGGTCCTTTCTCTACCTACTACATTGGGGACCTTGTGCTCAGCCCAATGGTTGGCTGAGAGCATCCACCTCTGTATTTGTCATGTACTGGCAGAGCCTCTCAGAAGACAGCTATATCAAGGTCCTATCAAAAAGCACTTATTGGCATTCACAATAGAGTCTGGGTTTGGTGACAGTATATGGGGTGGATCCTCAGTTGGGGCAATCTCTGGATGGTCTTTCCTTCAGTCTCTGTTCCACGCTTTGCCTCTATATCTCCTCCCATGGGTATTTTGTTCCAACTTCTAAGAAGGACCAAAGTACCCATACTTTGGTCTTCCTTCTTCTTGAGCTTCATTTGGTTTGTGAATTGTATCTTGTGTATTGTAATACTAGGCTAATATCCACTTATCAGTGAGTGCATACCAGATGTGTTCTTTTGTGATTGGGATACCTGACTCAGGATGATATTTTGTAGTTCCATCCATTTGCCTAAGAATTTCATGAATTCTTAGCTTTTAATAGCTGAGTAGTATTCCATTGTAAATGCACCACATTTTCTGTATCCATTCCTCTGTTGAGGAACATCTGTGTTCTTTCCAGGTTCTGGCCATTATAAATAAGGCTGCTATGAACATAGAAGATCATGTCTCCTTATTATATGTTGGATATTCTTCTGGGTATATGCCCAGGAGTGGTATAGCTGGGTCCTCTAGTGTTACTATGTCCAATTTTCTGAGGAATCCCCAAACTGATTTCCTACTCTTGGGCTGCAAGCTTCTTCAGCTCCGTCAGCTCCTTTGGTCCTTTCTCTAGCTCTGTCATTGGGGACCTTGTGCTCAGCCCAATGGTTGGCTGATAGCATCCACCTCTGTATTTGTCAGGTACTGGCTGAGCCTCTCAAGAGACAGCTATATCAGGTTCCCGTAAACAAGTGCTTATTGGCATCCACAATAGAGTCTGGGTTTGGTGACAGTATATGGGATGGATTCCCAAGTTGTACCAGCTTGCAATCCCACCAGCAATGGAGGAGTATTCCTCTTTCTCCACATCCTTGCCAGCATCTATCTGCTCACACCTGGGTTTTTGATCTTAGTCATTCTGACTGGTGTGAGGTGGAATCACAGGGGTTTGATTTGCATTTCCCTGATTACTAGAGTAGGTTGAGCATTTCTTTAGATGCTTCTCAGCAATTCAGTTTTCCTCAGTTGAGAATTCTTTGTTTAAAAAGCTCCATTTTTAATAGGCTTATTTGGTTTGATGGGAGTCTAGCTTCTTGAGTTCTTTGTATATATTGGATATTAGCCTTCTTTCAGATGTATGGTTGGTACAGATCTTTTTCCAATTTGTTGGTTGACCTTTTGACCTACTGACAGTGTCCTTTGCCTTACAGATTTAGTAGTTTTATGAGGTACCATTTGTTAATTCTTGATCTTAGAGCATAAGCTATTGATGTTCTGTTCAAGAAATTTTCCCCTGTGCTCATGTGCCCAAGATTCCTACCCACTTTCTTTTCTATTCATTCCAGTTTATCTGACTTGATCTACTTGGACTTGAGTTTTGTGCAGGGAAACAAGAATGGATTGATTTGCATTCTTCTACAAATTGATTGACAGTTGAACCAGCACCATTTGTTGAAAAGGCTATCTATTTTCCACTGGATGGTTTTAGCTCCTTTGTCAAAGGTCAAGGGACCATAGGTGTGTGGGTTCAATTCTGGGTCTTTATCTCTATTTCATTGATCTACTTGCCTGTCACTGTAGCAATACCATGAATTTTTTCAGTATTGCTCTGTAGTACAGCTTGATGACTGGGATGCTGATTTCCCCAGAAGTTCTTTTATTGTTGAGAATAGTTTTAGCTATACTGCTGTTTTTGTTAATCCAAATGAATATATGTGTATACATACATACATACATACATACATACATATATATGTATATACACATATGTGTGTGTACATATCTATATTTAGTGCCATTTATTTATACATATATGAAAATGTCATCTCGTCTGCTTTTTACTATTTACTATGAAACACCCATGAGTAACTTTTCATAGACTGATGTTTGTGTTCCTGTACCAGTTCTTTCTTTTTTTCTAATAGAATGCCTAGCTCTGAATTTTGAAAGGATGGCTGTCTAATAGCCTTAATTCTTGCAAATGGTATCCGAGTAGAAATGTTTGCATGAAAATTCACCAAAGATATGCCCTTCATGTGAGGAGACATAGACTATTTTCATTTCCCTTCATCTCATGGAAAGAATGCATATGATGAGGCTTTTCTAAACTATGGGGCAGCATGAAGAGAGCTAAGTAAAATTAGAATAGTAAAATATCCATGTTGTAAAGCAGATCCAAGTACTCTTCTTCTAGAACCCTTGTAAAGGCAAATTAACTATCAAATGTTTAAACCATAGTATCAAACAGAAAGTTCTACTGACCAACAGCAAGCCAGATCCTAGTTGCTAAATCTCTTCAGCACATTTTGGAATTTTACATTGTCCTTGACCATGGCATTACAATCTCCAAACATGTAATACATAAGCTAGTCAAGACTAATTGGTATTGACTGATATGTCTCTTATACAAAATTGTGAACCCAATTTTTCCAAGATACACATGTGCCTTTACATTCTGAAAACATTTAAGGATTTACAATATAACTGCATAAAAACAGTTTCCATGCAGATTTCAATCCATAGTCAAATCACCTCCATGAAGGGGCAATAAAGAGGCCTGGCAACTTTTCTCTCAACAGGTTTGTCCTATGAAACTGTTCTAAGAGAAAGGAAAATTTTGACAGGTAAATTTGTATAATAGCTAAGTGTAGTAAAAAGTAAATAATTCTTCAAATAAGATTTCTCCATATATGGATTGTAAAATCTCTAACAAGTCATTTACCTTATTGCTATACTGATTTTTCCCACCTATAATAGGCAATTAAAAAATTAATCTTTAGGTCCCTTCTCACTATCAGTACAATAATGAAAAACCAGGCATTTATATACAGACAGATTAATTAGCTAGAATATTGTAGAAAATGGGTCACTGGATACTTGGGCATGGACTGTGAAGTTTTGGTTGCATGGAGTTTAGGATACATGTGCGATTTACGTGCTGTGATATGTTTGAACACTTACACTATTAAAGATGATTTCATTTTGGACTTTTAAGGTGACATTTTCATCCAACAACAAGTATCTGCATCAAAAAGAGGCAGAGAGAGATTTAGCACAGAAAAATAAAAGTAAAAAAAATGGAGCTAGTAATGTCAATAGTAATAGTAAATAGTAATGGGAGAGGAAGAGATACACTTGACCTGAAGCTGAACAGACCCCAAAGCATGAAGAGTCAAGGGATAATGTTACCCAAATCCCTGACAGGCACACCATTTCCAACATATGATTTTGTATATGGTTGATAGAAACGGCAACCATCAAATTGGGAAAGGATATTCACCAACTCCCCATCTGATAGAGGGCTAATATCCAATATATACAAAGAACTCAAGAAGTTAGACCCTAGGGAACCAAATAACCCTGTTTAAAAATGGGGTACAGATCTAAACAAAGAATTTTCACCTGAAGAAATTCGGATGACTGAGAGGCACCTTAAGAAGTGCTCAACATCATTAGTCATTAGGGAAATGCAAATCAAAACAACCCTGAGATTTCACCTTACACCAGTCAGCATAGCTAAGGTCAAAAACTCAGGAGACAGCAGGTGTTGGCTAGGATGTGGAGAAAGAGGAACACTCCTCCACTGCTGGTGGGGCTGTAAGATGGTACAACCACTGTGGAAATCAGTCTGGAGGTTCCTCAGAAAACTGGACATGAGACTTCCAGAGGACCCTGCTATACCTCTCCTGGGCATATACCCAAAGGATTCCCCGGCATGCAATAAAGACACATGCTCCATTATGTTCATAGCAGCCTTATTTATAATAGCCAGAAGCTGGAAAGAACCCAGATGCCCCTCAAAGGAGGCATGGATACAGAAAATGTGGTATATTTACACAATGGAATACTACTCAGCAATTAGAAACAGTGAATTCACAAAATTTTTAGGCAAATGGTTTGATCTGAAAAATGTCATCCTAAGCGAGGTAACCCAATCACAAAAGAATACACATGGAATGCAATCTCTGATAAGTGGATATTAATTAGCCCAGAAGCCCTGAATACCCAAGGCACAAATTGCATAACAAATGACTCCCAAGAAGAAGTATGGAGAGGGTCCTGATCCTGGAAAGGATTGATCTAGCATTGGAAGGGAATATAAGGACAGAGAAAAAGGAGGGAGGTGATTGGAGAAGAGATGGAGAAAAAAAGGTTTATGGGACATATGGGGAGGGGGGATCCGGGAAAGGGGAAATCATTTGGAATGTAAACAAAGAATATAGAAAATAAAAATATGTAAAAAAAATAACTCAAAAAAAAAAGAAAGTAATTTCTGTATTTCAAGCTGCTTGATTGGGCACTTTGTTGAGATAGACTTAGAAATTAATAAGATTTAACCACTGAAGTATGGCACAGTACCATAATGAACACTTAGACCCATAAAAGTAACTAGAGGTTATTAATGACTAGAAAGTAGAAGAATTGTAAGAGGCACAGTAGAAAGTTGTTTTAAAGGGAATGCTGGTAAAAATGTGGACACTAAATATTTTGGTGAGGGCTCAAAAAGAAGTAAGGAGTAAATAGGGTTTTGTCGGCGGCGGTGGCAGCGGCAGTGCAGCAGTGGCTGGTCCACCTGAAGGGCCATCAGCAGTGGAACCAAGGCGACACAGGGTCCAGTTAGGCCCTGCGCCCACGACCACTGACCTTTGCTGACCAGCCGGGCGGCAAGCAGCTGCAGTTGTGCGGCGCCTTTCCTGCACTGAAGCCACTTCAGAACTCGGCCTCCCACCAGTCAGGAGAGGTTCATCCATCTTGGTTTCGGACTCCAGGGATTGGCAGACTGAGGTACACAAACTTAATCCGAGGCCAACACCACGGTGGTCTGAGACCGACGGGCGTTGGCCTGCACCCAGGCCCTGGGCTGGTCGGGGGGCCATTGGGGTGCCAACTCAGCCAGGAGGTTTTTTGCCCAGGCCTGCGCGCGCGCCGCCATTTTGCCTGCAGAACGACAGAGAGCTCTGGCGGGCAGACCTGTAACAGGCATAGCCTGAGGCTAACAAAGCGGGGGTCTAGGCCCCAAAAGGCACAGGACTGACCCCAAGAACTGGGCAGCTTGGTAGGCAATCTGTGAGTCAACCCGCCCAGGAGGTTGTTAGCACAGCAGACTCTCCCAGCGCTTTCAGGGAGCGTGGGCGCGCACACCCACCATCCTAGTCACCTGGCGGACCCAATTAACAGTCATAGCCCTAGGGGAACTTTGCTCGGACCTTGGCCTCCCAGGCTTTTGCCTGGACTCAGGGACTGGGCGGCCAGGCTAACCTTGTGTGCGCCAGCCCGGTTGGCTGATCGGCTGCCCAGCAGAGTGAGCGGAACACAGGAAAGGTCACAGCAGCATACACCGTCAGCACTCCCTGGGGGTGCACACGGGCTCCATCTGGTCCACAGACACAATCTGGGGCAAGGCCTCAGGCAGAAGCCCTCAGCTCTACTCTCTCCGCTTCCGGATCCAGATCAGCCTGGGCAGCAGCACCACATCTCCAAGTCCTGCAATAGGCTAGCTGGGCTTCCGGGCGGCCAGCTGGGAGAAGTCAGTGTGCTCCAGTGAATCCAGCGGGCCCCAGCGGGAGCCTTCGGGTGTCTGCTTTGGGATCTGAACAGCCTGGGCAACAGCACCCTGTGTACAAGCAGTGCAGGAGGTAAGCTGTGCACCAGAGGCCAACTGGGAAGGGGCAGCTTGCACTGGTGAGTCCAGCACTGACAAGACAAACTAACACCAGTGAGAACTAGATGGCAAAAGGCAAAGGCAGGAACGTCACTAACAGAAATCAAGGCAATATGGCAACATCTGAACCCAATTCTCCTCTACCAACATGGCCTGGATACCCCATCACACCAGTAAAACAAGATTTGGATTTAAAATCACTGGTCATGATGCTGGTACAGGAACACATGAAGGACATACTTAAAGAAATTCAGGAGAAAATGGATCAAAAGTTAGAATCCCTTGCAAGGGAAACACAAAAATCATTGAAAGAAATCCAGGAGAATACAAAAGCCAACAAGGAGGAAATGCAAAAAACACTTAAAGAAATACAGGAGAACTTTGCTCAACAGGCTGAGGTCATGAAAGACGAAACACAAAAATCTCTTAAAGAAATACAGGAGAACTTTGGTCAACAGGCTGAGGTCATGAAGAGGAAACACAAAAATCTCTTAAAGAATTACAGGAAAGCACAAACAAGCAAGTGAAGGAGCTAAGCAAAACCATCCAGGATCTAAAATCAGAAGTAGAAACAACTAAGAAAACTCAAAGGGAGACAACTTTGGAGATAGAAAGCCTTGGGAAGAAATCAGGGGACAGAGATGCAAATATCAACAACAAAATACAAGAGATAGAAGAAAGAATCTCAGATGCTGAAGATTCCATAGAAACCATTGACTCAACAGTTAAAGAAACTGCAAAATGCAAAAAGCTTGTAACCACAAATATCCAGGAAATCCAGGACACAATGAGAAGACCAAACCTAAGGATTATAGGCATAGATGAGAGTGAAGATTTACAACTTAAAGGGCCAGGAAATATCTTCAATAAAATTATGGAAGAAAACTTCCCTAACCTAAAGAGAGAGATGCCCATGAATATACAAGAAGCCTACAGAACTCCAAACAGACTGGACCAGAACATAAATACTTTCCGTCACATAATAATCAAAACACCAAATGTTCTAAACAAAGAAAGAATACTAAAGGCAGTAAGAGAAAAAGGCCAAGTAACATATAAAGGAAGACCTATCAGAATCACGGCAGACTTTTCACCTGAGACTATGAAGGCTAGAAGGTCCTGGGCAGATCTCATGCAGACTCTAAGGGAACACAAATGCCAACCAAAATTACTATATCCAGCAAAACTCTCAATCACCATAGATGGAGAAACTAAGATATTTCATGACAAAACCAAGTTTACCCAATACCTATCCACAAACCCAGCCCTAAAAAGGATAATAGGAGGACAACACCAATATAAGGAGGGAAACTTCACCCTGGAAAAAGCAAGATAGTAACCTTTCATCAAACCCAAAAGAACTTAAGCACTCAAATTTAAAAAATAACGTCAAAAATGATAGGAAGTAACAATCACTATTCCTTAATATCTCTTAACATCAATGGACTTAATGCCCCAATAAAAAGACACAGACTAACTGAATGCATACGTAAACAGGACCCTACATTTTGCTGCTTACAGGAAACACACCTCAGGGTCAAAGACAAACACTACCTTAGAGTAAAAGGCTGGAAGACAATTTTACAAGCAAATGGTCTCAGGAAACAAGCTGGAGTAGCCATTTTAATCAGATAAAATTGACTTTCAACCCAAAGTCATCAAAAGAGACCCTGAGGGACACTTCTTGCTGGTCAAAGGAAAAATACAAAAAGAAGAACTGTCAATCCTGAACATCTATGCCCCAAATGCAAGGGCACCCTCTTTCGTAAAAGAAACTTTATTAAAACTAAAAGCACACATTGCACCTAACACAATAATTGTGGGTGACTTCAACACTGCACTTTCCTCAATGGACCGATCAGGAAAACAGAAACTAAACAGGGACACAATGAAACTAATTGAAGCTTTGGACCAATTAGATTTAACAGATATATATAGAACATTCTATCCTAAAACAAAAGAATATACCTTTTTCTCAGCACCTCATGGTACCTTCTCCAAAACTGACCATATAATTGGTCACAAGACAGACCTCAACAAATATAAGAAGATAGAACTAATGCCATACCTCCTATCTGATCACTATGGAGTAAAAGTGGTCTTCAATAGCAACAGAAACAACAGAAAACCCACATACACGTGGAAACTGAACAATACTCTACTCAATGATACCTTGGTCAAGGAAGAAATAAAGAAAGAAATTAAAGACTTTTTAGAACACAATGAAAATGAAAACACAACATACCCAAGTCTATGGGACACCGTGAAAGCAATGCTAAGAGGAAAACTCATAGCCCTGAGTACCTCCAAAAAGAAAATGGAGAGAGCATACATTACCAGCTTAATGACACACCTGAAAGCACTAGAACAAAAAGAAGCTATTTCGCCCAGGAGGAGTAGAAGGCAGGAAATCATCAAACTCAGGGCCGAAATCAATCAAGTAGAAACAAAGAGAACCATACAAAAAATCAACAAAACCAGGAGCTGGTTCTTTGAGAAAATCAACAAGATAGATAAACCCTTAGCCAGACTGACCAAAGGGCACAGAGAAAGTATCCAAATTAACAAACTTAGAAATGAAAAGGGAGATATAACAACGGAAACTGAGGAAATCCAAAAAATCATCAGATCCTACTACAAGAGCCTGTACTCAACACAACTGGAGAATCTGGAGGAAATGGACAATTTCCTTGACAGATACCAAATACCAAAATTAAATCAGGACCAACTAGACCATCTAAACAGTCCCATAAAGCCTAAAGAAATAGAAGGAGTCATAGAAAGTCTTCCAACCAAAAAAAGCACAGGACCAGATGCTTTCAGTGCAGAATTCTACCAGACCTTCAAAGAAGAGTTAACACCAATACTCTTCAAACTATTCCACAAAATAGAAACAGAAGGAACACTACCCAATTCCTTCTACGAAGCCACAATTACGCTGATACCAAAGCCACAAAAAGATCCAACAAAGAAAGAGAACTTCAGACCAATTTCCCTTATGAACATCGATGCAAAAATACTCAATAAAATTCTTGCCAACCGAATCCAAGAACACATCAAAACGATCATCCACCATGATCAAGTAGGCTTTATCCCGGGAATGCAGGGTTGGTTCAATATACGGAAATCCATCAATACAATCCACTACATAAACAAACTCAAAGAACAAAACCACATGGTCATTTCATTGGATGCTGAAAAAGCATTTGACAATATTCAGCATCCTTTCATGCTTAAAGTCTTGGAGAGAACAGGAATTCAAGGCCCATACCTAAACATAGAAAAAGCAATATACAGCAAACCGGTAGCCAGCATCAAAGTAAACAGAGAGAAACTTGAAGCAATCCCACTGAAATCAGGGACCAGACAAGGCTGCCCCCTTTCTCCTTATCTTTTCAATATTGTACTTGAGGTACTAGCTCGGGCAATTCGACAACATAAGGAGGTCAAAGGCATACAAATTGGAAAGGAAGAAGTCAAACTATCATTATTTGCAGACAACCTGATCGTCTACCTAAGTGACCCAAAGAACTCCACTAGAGAGCTCCTACAGCTGATAAACAACTTCAGCAAAGTGGCAGGTTATAAAATCAACTCAAGCAAATCGGTGGCCTTCCTATACTCAAAGGATAAGCAGGCTGAGAAAGAAATTAGGGAAATGACCCCCTTCACAATAGCCACAAACAGTATAAAGTATCTTGGGGTGACTCTTACCAAACATGTGAAAGATCTGTATGACAAGAACTTCAAGACTCTGAAGAAGGAAATGGAAGAAGACCTCAAAAAATGGGAAAACCTCCCATGCTCATGGATCGGTAGAATCAATATAGTTAAAATGGCCATTTTGCCTAAAGCACTATACAGATTCAATGCAATACCCATCAAAATCCCAACTCAATTCTTCACAGAGTTAGAAAGAGCAATTATCAAATTCATCTGGAACAACAAAAAACCCAGGATAGCTAAAACTATTCTCAGCAACAAAAGAAAATCTGGGGGAATCAGTATCCCTGACCTCAAGCAATACTACAGAGCAATAGTGTTAAAAACTGCATGGTATTGGTACAGTGACAGGCAGGAGGATCAATGGAACAGGATTGAAGATCCAGAAATGAACCCACACACCTATGGCCACTTGATCCTCGACAAAGAGGCTGAAAACATCCAATGGAAAAAAGATAGCCTTTTCAACAAATGGTGCTGGTTCAACTGGAGGTCAGCATGCAGAAGAATGCGAATTGATCCATCCTTGTCTCCTTGTACTAAGCTCAAATCCAAATGGATCAAGGACCTCCACATAAAGCCAGACACTCTGAAGCTAATAGAAAAGAAACTGGGGAAGACCCTTGAGGACATCGGTACAGGGAGAAAGTTTCTGAACAGAACACCAATAGCGTATGCTCTAAGAGCAAGAATTGACAAATGGGACCTCATAAGGTTACAGAGTTTCTGTAAGGCAAAGAACACCATCAAGAGGACAGATCGGCAACCAGCAAATTGGGAAAAGATCTTCACCAATCCTACATCAGATAGAGGGCTAATATCCAATATATATAAAGAACTCAAGAAGTTAGACTCCAGAAAACCAAACAACCCTATTAAAAATGGGGTACAGAGTTAAACAAAGAATTCTCACCTGAAGAACTTCGGATGGCAGAGAAGCATCTTAAAAGATGCTCAACTTCATTAGTCATTAGGGAAATGCAAATCAAAACAACCCTAAGATTTCATCTTACCCCAGTCAGAATGGCTAAGATTAAAAATTCAGGACACTGCAGGTGTTGGAGAGGGTGTGGAGAAAGAGGAAAACTCCTCCACTGCTGGTGGGGTTGCAAATTGGTACAACCACTCTGGAAATCAGTCTGGCGGTTCCTCTGAAAACTGGGCACCTCACTTCCAAAAGATCCTGCTATACCACTCCTGGGCATATACCCAGAAGACTCCCCACCATGTAATAAGGATACATGTTCTACTATGTTCATAGCAGCCCTATTTATAATTGCCAGATGCTGGAAAGAACCCAGGTATCCCTCAACAGAAGAGTGGATGCAAAAAAATGTGGTATATCTACACAATGGAGTACTATTCAGCCATTAGAAACAATGAATTCATGAAATTCTTAGGCAAATGGATGGAGCTAGAGAATATCATACTAAGTGAGGTAACCCAGACTCAAAAGGTGAATCATGGTATGCCCTCACTAATAAGTGGATATTAACCTAGAAAACTGGAATACCCAAAACATAATCCACACATCAAATGAGGTACAAGAAGAAAGGAGGAGTGGCCCCTGGTTCTGGAAAGACTCAGTGAAACAGTATTCGGCAAAACCTGAACGGGGAAGTGGGAAGGGGTGGGTGGGAGGACAGGGGAAGAGAAGGGGGCTTACGGGACTTTCGGGGAGTGGGGGGGGGGCTAGAAAAGGGAAATCATTTTAAATGTAAATAAATTATATCGAATAAAAAAAAAGAAGTAAGGAGTATATCACAGAACGTGCCTATTCTAAGGAATGTGTACATTATCACTGATTAAATGGAGATTTGAAAAGGAAGGAAAAAGAGACTTTTATTAAGGCCCAGGAGATAGTGAGGAGCAGGTGACTAGAACTGGCAAAGAACTTTTTTCGTGCAGTGGTAGAATACTTGGCTGAGTTGATTTGACATTCATGTAGGAGAGACATTTGCAAAGGATGAACTTGAATTTTAGATGAGCTTAAGTGAAGGTAAAGTCTGGTTTCTCCTTGCTGTTTAGAGAAAATGTAATGGGGAAGAAATTAAATAGGAACCAGTAGGAGACTTATGTCTTGCCCATACAGATTACAAAGGATACCAGTTAGGAAATTCCTCTTGGGAAAGGGACAATGCAGAAAGCCAAGTGTATGGACAGTGAAACTTGTGTTGAGAAGTTGGACATGTGATACATAGATCCTCTCGGGGACTTGTGCATAAGACCAAAGCCAGGGTGGGATAGTTATAAAAAGTCAGTGGTGCATTTTCTTTGGGTTATTATATATATATTCCCTAGTGTGTACACAGAAGACTTGTGGGAGTTCTGGAAACACTGAATCAGCAAGACTTGAGAAAATGGTTTAGATCGATTTAGTTTTTGAATTTATGCATTCATGTTTATGCTTAGAAATAGAGGTAATGCTACACAAGTTAGAAAGCAGTGGAGAGTCTTAACATTTGAGGCAAATATGAACTTCACAGGTCCAAAATGCACCATTCAACAGAAATCCTGCTACTTCAATTCACCAAGTCTAAAACCGTATCACTGTATCAGTTATTCCTACCTAGACTACTCTTTTTTTTTATTCGATATATTTTTATTTACTTTTCAAATGATTTCCCCTTTTCTAGCCCCCTACTCCCCGAAAGTCCAGCAAGCCCCATTCTCTCCCCCTGTCCTCCCACCCACCCCTTCCCACTTCCCCATTCTGGTTTTGCTGAATACTGCTTCACTGAGTCTTTGCAGAACAAGGGGCCACTCTTCCTTTCTTCTTGTACCTCATTTGATGTAGGGATTATGTTTTGGGTATTCCAGTTTTCTAGGTTAATATCCACTTATTAGTGAGTGCATACTATGATTCACCTTTTGAGTCAGGGTTACCTCAGTTAGTATGATGTTCTCTAGCTCCATCCATTTGCCTAAGAATTTCATGAATTCATTGTTTCTAATGGCTGAATAGTACTCCATTGAGTAGATATACCACATTTTTGCATCCACTCTTCTGTTGAGGGATACCTGGGTTCTTTCCAGCATCTGGCAATTATAAATAGGGCTGCTATGAACATAGTAGAGCATGTGTCCTTATTACATGGTGGGGAATCCTCTGGGTATATGCCCAGGAGTGGTATAGCAGCATCTTCTGGAAGTGAGGTGCCCAGTTTTCTGAGGAACCGCCAGACTGATTTCCAGAGTGGTTGTACCAATTTGCAACCCCACCAGCAGTGGAGGAGTGTTCCTCTTTCTCCACATCCTCTCCAACACCTGCTGTCTCCTGAATTTTTAATCTTAGCCATTCTGACTGGTGTAAGGTGAAATCTCAGGGTTGTTTTGATTTGCATTTCCCTAATGACTAATGAAGTTGAGCATCTTTTAAGATGCTTCTCTGCCATCCGAAGTTCTTCAGGTGAGAATTCTTTGTTTAACTCTGTACCCCATTTTTAATAGGGCTGTTTGGTTTTCTGAAGTCTAACTTCTTGAGTTCTTTATATATATTAGATATTAGCCCTCTATCTGATGTAGGATTGGTGAAGATCTTTTCCCAATTTGTTGGTTGCTGATTTGTCCTCTTGATGGTGTCCTTTGCCTTACAGAAACTTTGTAATTTTATGAGGTCCCATTTGTCAATTCTTGATCTTAGAGCATACGCTATTGGTGTTCTGTTCAGAAACTTTCTCCCTGTACTGATGTCTTCAAGGGTCTTCCCCAGTTTCTTTTCTATTAGCTTCAGAGTGTCTGGCTTTATGTGGAGGTCCTTGATCCATTTGGATTTGAGCTTAGTACAAGGAGACAAGAATGGATCAATTCGCATTATTCTGCATGCTGACCTCCAGTTGAACCAGCACCAATTTTTGAAAAGGCTATCTTTTTTTCCATTGGATGTTTTCAGCCTCTTTGTCAAGGATCAAGTGGCCATAGGTGTGTGGATTCATTTCTGGATCTTCAATCCAGAGGTTTGAGGTCAGGGATACTGATTCCCCCAGAATTTCTTTCACATGTTTGACAAGAGTCACCCCAAGATACTTTATACTGTTTGTGGCTATTGTGAAGGGGGTCATTTCCCTAATTTCTTTCTCAGCCTGCATATCCTTTGAGTATAGGAAGGCCACTGGTTTTCTTGAGTTGATTTTATAACCTGCCACTTTGCTGAAGTTGTTTATCAGCTGTAGGAGTTCTCTAGTGGAGTTTTTTTGGTCACTTAGGTAGACTATCATGCCATCTGCAAATAATGATAGTTTGACTTCTTCCTTTCCAATTTGTATCCCTTTGACCTCCTTATGTTGTCGAATTGCCCGAGCTAGTACCTCAAGTACAATATTGAAAAGATAAGGAGAAAGGGGGCAGCCTTGTCTGGTCCCTGATTTCGGTGGGATTGCTTCAAGTTTCTCTCCATTTAGTTTGATGCTGGCTACCGGTTTGCTGTATACTGCTTTTACTATGTTTAGGTATGGGCCTTGAATTCCTGTTCTTTCCAAGACTTTAAGCATGAAAGGATGCTGAATTTTGTCAAATGCTTTTTCAGCATCCATTGAAATGACCATGTGGTTTTTTTCTTTGAGGTTGTTTTTGTAGTGGATTGCATTGATAAACAACTTCAGCAAAGTGGCAAGTTATAAAATCAACTCAAGCACATCAGTGGCCTTCGTATACTCAAAGAATAAGCAGGCTGAGAAAGAAATTAGGGAAATGACACCCTTCACAATAGCCACAAACAGTATAAAGTATCTTGGGGTGACTCTTACCAAACATGTGAAAAATCTGTATGACAAGAACTTCAAGATTCTGAAGGAGGAAATGGAAGAAGACTTCAAAAAATGGGAAAACCTCCCATGTTCATGGATCGGCAGAATCAATATAGTTAAAATGGCCATTTTGCCAAAAGCAATATACAGATTCAATGCAATACCCATCAAAATCCCAATTCAATTCTTCACAGAGTTAGAAAGAGCAATTCTCAAATTCATCTGGAATAACAAAAAGTCCAGGATAGCTAAAACTATTCTCAGCAACAAAAGAAAATCTGGGGGAATCATTATCCCTGACCTCAAGCAATACTACAGAGCAATAGTGTTAAAAACTGCATGGTATTAGTACAGTGACAGGCAGGAGGATCAATGGAGCAGGATTGACGATCCAGAAATGAACCCACACACCTATGGCCACTTGATCCTCGACAAAGGGGCTGAAAACATCCAATGGAAAAAAGATAGTCTTTTCAACAAATGGTGCTGGTTCAACTGGAGGTCAGCATGCAGAAGAATGGGAATTAATCCATCCTTGTCTCCTTGTACTAAGCTCAACTCCAAATGGATCAAGGACCTTCACCTAAAGCCAGACCCTCTGAAGCTAATAGAAAAGAAACTGGGGAAGACCCTTGAGGACATCGGTACAAGGGGAAAGTTTCTGAACAGAACACCAATAGCGTATGCTCTAAGATCAAGAATTAACAAATGGGACCTCATAAAATTACAAAGTTTCTGTAAGGCAAAGGACACCATCAAGAGGACAAATCGGCAACCAACAAATTGGGAAAAGTTCTTCACCAACCCTACATAAGATAGAGGGCTAATATCCAATATATAAAAAGAACTCAAGAAGTTAGACTCCAGAAAACCAAATAACCCTATTAAAAAATAGGGTACAGAGTTAAACCAAGAATTTTCACCTGAAGAACTTCTGATGGCAGAGAAGCATTTAAAAAAATTCTCAACTTCATTAATCATTAGGGAAAAGCAAATCAAAAAAACAACACTGAGATTTCACCTTACACCAGTCAGAATGGCTAAGATTAAAAATTCAGGAGACAGAAGGTGTTGGTGAGGATGTGGAGAAAGAGGAACACTCCTCCACTGCTGATGGGGTTGCAAATTCGTACAACCACTCTGGAAATCAGTCTGGTGGTTCCTCAGAAAACTGGGCACCTCACTTCCAGAAGATCCTGCTATACCACTCCTGGGCATATACCCAGAGGATTCCCCTCCATGTAATAAGGATACATGCTCTACTATGTTCATAGCAGCCCTATGTATAATTGCCAGAAGCTGGAAAGAACCCAGGTATCCCTCAACAGAATAGTGGATGCAAAAAATGTGGTATATATACACAATGGAGTACTATTCAGCCATTAGAAACAATGAATTCATGAAATTCTTAGGCAAATGGATGGAGCTAGAGAATATCATACTAAGTGAGGTAACCCAGACTCAAAAGGTGAATCATGGTATGCACTCACTAATAAGTGGATACTAACCTAGATAACTGGAATACCCAAAACATAATCCCTACATCAAATGAGGTACAAGAAGAAAGGAGGAGTGGCCCCTTGTTCTGGAAAGACTCAGTGAAGCAGTATAGAGCAAAACCAGAACTTAGAAGTGGGAAGGGGTGGGTGGGAGGACAGGGGGAGATAAGTGGCTTATGGGACTTTTGGGGAGTGGGGGGCTAGAAAAGGGGAAATCATTTGAAATGTAAATAAAAAATATATTGAATAAAAAAAAGAAATGGCTTGCTCTTAACAATGGCTTATAAAACTTTTTAGAAAACTATTTTCAAAAAAAAATGTTAAGATAAATTATTTGGCTCAGATACTTCTTTAAGTTTGCCATAAGATTTAAGCCTCTGATGTTCTCAAGGTAAATGCAAAATAAATATTGAGAGACATAACTTGGAGAAAGCTACCGTAAGTATTTGTTAACAGTTTATGATATATGTTCACTTCCATTCCTTAACAAAGAGAACATTAATGTAAAATCTCTCCAAATAAGGTTTTGACATCCTCAAATGAAGATTTGGTGTAATAATAAAGTGTTGCAAAATAAAATCATAAAAACATTTTTAAAAAAGGAATGTTTTAAGAGCCTGATGAAATGTTTGTTCCTTATTTCAAACAGCAATCAAATTAATTATTAATGATAGTTAATCTATTACATGGCAAGCCTTTTTTAGAAAAGATTAAAAATTATCTAAATTATTATTAAATAATAAGATAATTTATTAAAAGATAAATTATTAAAAATTTGCCTCCTTACATGTTTTTATATTTTTATAGATTTATACATGCATCCTATAAAAATGCATCTACTGTGGGAGTAAAGCTCATATAATTAGATCACATTTTTGTTCTTTTGGGTTTCCCCTTGCTTCAGCATAGATAATTGAAATGGGTGCTGTAGCTGCTCTTTTTAAAGTGTTAAAAATCAACTTTTGATTTATATGTTGATTTTATATAATATATATATCTTGGCTTACAGTTGCTTAAAATTGTTTCTTTTCTAAATTCTACTAATTCTTAACTTTTACAATTATTTATACAAATACAATTTAAAAAGTTCATTAAAAATATGCATATGATTATTAACAGCTTTTCAAGCTTTCTAGTTACAACTGTTTTACAGGAGAAGCAACTACAAATAAAATTAGTTATTACATATGTTATTTTTTTATACTGAATGTTCCAAATCAGATTAAGACAAATATTATAATTGATTATTATAGTCAGTCATTTGAGATGGTTTATTAACAATTTATTATTAGTCATATTACTGAGATACCTCATAATTCTCAAATACAAGATATTGTGGAACAGAACCATAGAACTTTACAACAATATTTTTATAAATAAAAGAGGGGAGAATCACATCTCTATATACCACAAAAATTTTTAAATTTTAATGCCAGGGAACTCTCTGAGTGTAGAGAAGAGGGCATGCTTTTTTTTTCTGTAGGATGCCAAAGGAACATGCTAGCTGCCAGAGTATGCTAATGCTGAGACAAAGAATGATGCTGATTATAATCATTGAAAATGGCCACAGTCCTCAACACTTTTGGATGCCTCCTACTAATGCTGACACCACAGATATCTACAGACTCAACATCCTTCTTTGCATGGTGATTTTATTTAGCTAAAATTGGACAAATTATAAACAGATCAAAGGGGAGATATTGGCTACTGCTGATTGCCCCCCTTCAGGGTGTCAAAAGGCCATATATTTAAATTTAAATTGGACAAATTATAAACAGATCAAAGGGGAGATATTGGCTACTGCTGATTGCCCCCCTTCAGGGTGTCAAAAGGCCATATATTTAAATTTTACAGATTTCAAGTGTAGACCAGCTAGAATGTGGCCTGCCATTTATTTTCTTTAAGACAGTCACAGGATTTAGTTTGCTTGTTTGGGACCCTTGGGATAGCCTCTGGACTTCTCCTCATGGGATTTCATCCAAGTAAAACACAATTTTACACCCCCAGCTAGTTTTCAAACAGATGATGAGCCCTGCAAAGCCTCTAATCCATCTACAAAGGGATGGTTCACATCTTTACAAATTATATTCACCACCCATGCAAAATCTCCCAATCTAC
Source organism: Apodemus sylvaticus (assembly GCF_947179515.1). Classification (NCBI taxonomy): domain Eukaryota; kingdom Metazoa; phylum Chordata; class Mammalia; order Rodentia; family Muridae; genus Apodemus; species Apodemus sylvaticus. The sequence goes on from NC_067475.1 coordinate 18,465,363, forward strand.
ATTGGCAAATAGGCTATGAATGGGTTCTTTGCCTCTAGGTACTTGGCTTTGATGCAGGTATTATTTTCTCTATTAAGCTCCTTAAAGAGCCTTTATATCATGCCTAGCCAGTCCCAATGGGACCTAATTCTGTGTTGGTACCTCGTCCTGTTCCTTCTAAAGGAATTTGGACACCACCCATGCTCCTTCTCTTAAAAGGCACCTCCCTACCTTCTGTATTTCCCCTCCAGCAACCAGCTAAGCCATCAGTCACTACACTGCCTGTACAGCCAGCTCCCACTAAAAATCCCATTTGTCAATTCTTGATCTTAGAGCATAAGCTATTGGTGCTCTATGCAGGAACTTTTCCCCTGTGCCCATGTCCTCCAGGGTCTTCCCCAGTTATTTTTTCAATTAGTTTCAGTGTGTCAGGTTTTATGTGGAGGTCCTTGATCCATTTGGAGTTAAGCTTGGTACAAGGAGATAAGAATGGATCGATGCGCAGTTAGCCAATGACGGGCACTTTCCCAGGGCCACTCCCACCTAAGATAGGAGTTTCTGGAGGCTGGCAGAGATGTTCCCGTGGGAACGGGATGATGGATGACTGGGTCGATTCCTAAGACAGGCGCTACCCCATTATTTTGGTGCCTTATCTGCTTTCCATGAATGGCTGTCTGACCTCTGCTCTCTACTATACAGAGAAGGGAGAGATGCCAGGAGCCATCCTCACTTAGATCTCAGTGCCAAGAGCTCTCTATACCAGCAGCCATCCCCACCTGGATCTCAATGACAGGAGACCTTGATACCAGGAGTCATCCTCACTTAGATCTCCATGCCAGGAACCATTCCTACATAAATCCCCAAGTCCCCTCCTCTTGAAGTTCATCTGTGGATAGGTTACTATAGCAACCCCTTTCCACTTCACCTCCTCATGACCCCCTTTATCATGCCAAAATTCCAGCAGCAATAACTAGCCTTACTCAGAAATTATGAGAAACTGTTTCTAAGAAATGATGCCAGCCCCGAGATTGTTCCCCCTTTACCCCTCCCAAACCTTGTAAGCTTCCCTTTATATTCCCTTTATATTGACTTGTGTAAAATAAAAATTTGACAGCTTGATCGGGATTAGACTTGCTGTCAGTCTCTTTATGTCTTTGCCCCTTTGCCTTCTTCTTAGGTAGCCCCAGGAATCCTGTTGACTGTCCTGTGGGTCGGGACACTCTGGTTTTCTTTCTCTACTCTCAACTATAGAAAACATAATTTCAAGGACCAGTGTAATTACATAAGCTCGATGACTTCAAGATAGCCAGAGTGTATAAGACAATGGCTGTCTTTCATTTGACCATGGTTCTCAATCTGTGCACTATGATACCTTTGATGAAAAAAATGAAACTTCACAGGGAGTGCATTTCAGATATGCTGCATTATCAGATATTTCCATTACTACAACAATAGCAAAATTATTTTTTCAAGTAGCAACAGAAATAATTTTACAGTTGGGATTATCACAATATGAGGAAGTTTATTAAAGAGTCATAGCATTAGGAAGGTTGAGAACCACCAATTTATGGGACATTATGGCACAAACATATGAAATAAAGAAACTCTCGTGGCTTCCTCTTAATCTTTCTATCCTCAGCCTTTCTATCAACATCTTACAAGTGACATGAATGTATTGTTTCATACTGTAGAAATGATACTTAGAGTCTTCATCCTTTAATTTTGTAGTCTTCATTCTCTTTCTTGGAATCTATGAAGCACACACTAATCTGTTCATAACAAACCTAATTAGAAATGACAGTAGTTTTTCAGAACAAATATTTTGAAACACACCAAACAATATTCTCCTGAGGAAGATGTGTGTCCCCCTCCTGGTTGAACTGTTCATTCATTATTGATTTGTGAAAATCCCTTCATCCTAGTAGTTGAAGAGAAACACAGCTTTTATGCCCTCTCTCCTCACTCACATATCTATTGAGCTTGAGGCCAAGAAAATTAGAAATGTTTGCAGAAGTCACTCTTAGTGAATATATGAGAGATAAGTCAATTCGACATTTATCCTGGCCCCATCCACTTTGTGACTGTCACATTGCTCTGTCCAGAATAACGACAGTAGCCCTTTTCTTCTAACAGACTACTTGATTTGTCTTTCTTTACTTACCCAGCAGGTCAGCCTAGAGGAAAAAAGGAAGATTTCTTACGACAGAATGAAGCAGCATCTCTCAGACACTGCCAGGTTCATCTGGACAAGCTCTCAGAGTCCCTGAGGGAGAGCATCTCATGTGGAGCTTTCTCTGTTCCTGGAGGTCATAGTCTCTACCTAGATGCCATGGAGAAGGATGAGCAGGACTATGAGCAAGTGCCCAGGAAGGGAGTAAAAGTGAGAGATGAAGGCAGGTATGCTTCTGCAGTTACAGCACAGCTAGAGCTGCAACAGCTGCTCTTGGTTTCTAAGAGCACACAGGCTTTATGGAGAAAAATCAGAGTGAAGTATCACAACCATTCTAGTCTTCAGATACACAAAATACTACATAATATAAAATAACTTCTAAATATTTGTTTCCTCTTGAGGTGAGATTTATAACATAATTCCAAGTGAAAGATAATGTTGATTTATTGAATAATCTGTTAATTTTAATCAGAGTATACATCATATTACAGGAAAAATTCTATTGTCATGAATCTTATGCTTTTAAATATCATGAACAAATAGAGTGTGCTATTAAATATGAGGTATTTATTTATCTTAAAGAGGTTGAGGCATCCTTGGAGATGATTGTGGTGGTGGTGGTGGTGGTGGTGGTGGTGGTGGTGGTTGCGGTGATGATGATGTTAACACATTGAGAGCTCATTTCCTAAATTGAGTTAGTGTTATTTTCCTCATTGGAGTATCAGTTTAAAACTCAGTGTCAGGATAAATTACATCTTACCAATATCTCCATGGTGCAGTTGAGGGATGCTATGAACAGAGAAGCTCTACACAGACTTGCCAAAGAAGCAGGGCAGTTTCATTCAGAGTGAATCAATCATAGAGATGAGAGAGGAGTATACAGGCCATATCCATAGTGACCATATAAGTGAGGCTGTTCAAATGACACAAGTCCCACCCTGGGTCATACTGAATGGATCTAAAAGAAGGCAGAGGCAGTGACTATGGCCATAATTTGAGTGGCTCTCCACTCTGAAGGAAAGATTAAGTCATGCATTCAATTGCTATAATGCACATGCCCCTTCTCACACACAACTCATCTGATTTTAATCATGTTCAATTGTGCATTGGCATAAGATGCTAAGTGTGGGTGTTCCCCATAAATTTTCAGTTAAAGTACAAAGTTTGCCAGATAAGACTGTGCATGCACTAATAGCAACTTGAGTCCAGATTGTCCTTTATATTCTATTGGATGCATACATAGATGATACAGTTGATTAGACCTGTCCTAACATGTTTGACATAGGGGTAAGACACTTACATTATCATTCAGAGAGGAGTGTATGTGTAGTCTATTCAGTAGCACAACAAGAGGGTCTGACATGCTAGTTGCAATGTTTGAAGAGGAAAATGTGTGCATATTACATGCAGGCTGGCAAGGGTGTCATTACAAGGAGGGGATGGATGTAAACCCTAAACTGAATAAGGTCTAAAACTTCTAGTCTATTTTCTAAGCCTACCTAGATCTTATGCATCTGTGGAAACATGAGGCTAGAGAGCTAGCAGAAGGCTTTTACCGAAGGTTTTGTTTTTTAATCTTAGCAAAGAAAGGCTTTTTTACAACCACAGAATTAAAGTACTCACAGGTGAACAACAGCAGGATTAAAATGCTGCAGACAGCATTTTAATAAGAGTATGATAACTCTTCCCTCAGGAAACTTCACCCTTATTGTTTAAGGTTTTTTTATTCCTTTTTGTACCCAGGCAAGTGAGGTTTTCCAGAAATTCATGAAGTCACAGATCACTGTGAAGGAGTCCATCTTATAGTCAGATAAATAAAACTCTCAGCGATGGACAGAAAGCCACGGCAGGTACAGAGATTCACTCAGCTCTCCAAGACTTCTTGTAGATCCCTATGATTGATGGATAGGAAGATCTCCCAGACAAGGACCTCCCTCCTGCATCCTCTTCTAAATCTGCAAACTATGATTTGGGCTGGTGTTGAATGCATAGCCAGTCAGTGCATCTCCATCACATAGGGCATCATTGCATGGTGATAGATAAGTTCAGTGAGTTTTCATGTGGAAGTCAGCCTGATCTCTGTGGTAAAAAGGGGTAGATCTCAGTTCAGATTGACCTTTCTTTCTTTCTAATACCCTTGTGGTACAGATGAGGTGGCCAAGAAGGAGTCAGCTGAGAAGGAATTGGAGTTATTGATGCAGCAAAAGAAGAAGCAAGAGCTAGAGATTGAGGCTCAAATGAGAAGTTTCTCAGAAAACATGGGTCAGCTACAGAAGAAGATGGAGATGGAAAGGGAGAACTTTCTGAGAGATCAGAAGAGGGTTCTGGACTACAAGCTCAAGGTGAATCTTGATGGGATTGAAACATTACAAACCAGAGCTCCCCTAGGAGAAACAGTGTGACTTTGTCAAGGAAATCATGTTCCCAGAGAGAAACCCAATTACATATGAACCTGAAAACCTCAGATTCACCTAAATCCTGGAGAAGTCGTTAATGATAAAGACCCACCTAGTGTTAGTAACCAATGTTGGAGTGAAAGAAACATTCCCCAGGTGCCATTCTCTCTTGCTTCAGAGCAGCCTTATTTTATGTCACCTAAAAACACCTCAGCCCACCACTCAGGAATCCTTAGCACAACAGTGAAGGATATCAGTTTGAAATGATCACATTAGTCAGGATATGAATCTAAAGTTCTGATTCATGAAGTGTCTGTTTCCAGAGCTGGTTGCTGCATTCTACTGAGCTAGAGTACAATACAAATGCAGTCTTTCTCCCATCCCAGAGCTTGACATCTCTACTCTGAAGGGCAACAGTTAGTTATCATCATTTGTTAGACAGATGGTATTGACTCAGCTCAATAAAGCTGAAACGATGTGAGTTAAACACTCACTTTCCCCTCCTAGATATTATACTTTACTCCATAGTTCTCAGAGTTTTCATAGCCCCAAGTCTCCTTCATCCCAAGGAGAGAATTGTAAACAAATATTTCTCCAGGATTGAGGTGGATCAGCCATAACTACTCTCACTCTTCAAGTGAAAAGTTTGAAGTTTGGATGAACTTGTCAAATTCTGTTTTATAAGATGATGGAAACATATGCTCAGCTGCTGAAGCTGTTATTATGAAAGATTAGTAATGTACATTCTGAAAAATGTACTGTCTGTTTTTGTAAGGCTCTTAAAGAACTACTTCTTGAAGGAACTGAGGAGAAATAGGACAATTTAAGAAGAGAAAGAAACCTAAGAGAAGAGATGAAAGCCATCAAACACAGTTCAATTCAGAATATCCTTGAGACTGCTGGAAATATACTCACTGAAGTACTTCCTGTGGTGTGTAATATAGGGATGCAGATTCTTAGCTCATATATAGTAGGATGAGGCATCCAGTAAAGTACAGTAAGAAGTCTTCATTGTTGTCTGAAGTATTAAAAAATGGCAACATCCCATGTTATACCCAGCTACTCTGCCCCTGTCTCACAGCCTTTAGGCCAGCCCTAGTCAGTGGTCTTTCCTTCTTGGTTTTCATGCCTCAGAGTCACCCATATCTTCGCAGCCTTCCAGCCTGTATGGTCTGCAGTCCCAAATCCCAGTATCCTAGTAAACTCAAAGCTCCAGAAGTTTATAGTCAGATTTATATATCAATACATTCTCAATTTACAAGATGTCCACACAATAATTTCAGAGCCAATTGATAATGATACAAGTTGCCTACATAGAGTAGACAAGTTATCCCAATTATCCTATCCTTTTATGATATTCTTAGCTACCTGTGGATCATTAAAGCCATGTGGAACCTGGATCATCCTCCTCTTCCTCCATCTTCCTTCCTTCTATCCTCTACTGTCCTCTCTCTCCTTTCTCTTCTTTCTCCCCCAAACTTTTCAACTCTGCTTTTTCTTCACTGCCCAATCACCAACTCTAGGCTTTATTTTGCCAGGTAAGGATATAGCATGTGATGGTGCCATTTTTTAATATTTTCTTCAACAAATGGTAAATTAATGTGTTGGACAGGATTCCTCTAGCAATTTTAAATTACTAGCCTGAGACTTAGAGTTATATTTTCTACATGAGAAAGTGGCAGGGTAGAGTGTGGGATGGTGCTATTTTTTTGGTGTTTCCTGCAACACTGTGGTAGTCATACTATACAGAACCTTCCAGTGTGCCTGTCATCATGTATTCATTCCACTGCAGTTTAAAATTAGAGAATTATTAAAGAGTGTCAGAGATTAATAACTCTTGCACCAAAAAATAGAAAAGCAACTAAAATTTTATTACATAAATAGACATTGTTCATAAAAAATTATTTAACTGAGGCACAGAGGCAAATGGTCCACCCATAAATTCTCTTCAACATTATTAGCTATACATGAGATGAACCAATGCAACAAGAAACAAGTCAAAGTGGACAGAAAAAAACCCAAGAGACCTCTACCTTACAAAAAGAACTACAGGTAACTAAGAAATACTGAGATCAGGAGACATAATATTTCCCAAGGAAGAACAAACCACCTGGTTATCAAGTAATAAATAGTCAGCACTGAACACACATATACAAGTAACACTGTACAGGCTGATCATCTTGTGTTGTTGTTTTAAAGATTTGTTTATTTTATGCATATGAGTACACCACCTACACTCTCTTCAGACACACCAGAAGAGGGCACCATGTGGTTGCTGGGAATTGAACTCAGGACCTCTGGAAGAGCAGTCGGTGCTCTTAACCATTGAGCCATCTCTCCAGCCCCAGGCTGATCATCTTATATCTAGGAATACACACACATACACACACACACACACACACACATACATACATACATACATACATACATGAGTGATATAACAATTAATGAAAAAAGATTCCATGAATTGAAAGAGAGCATGGAAGGGTATATTAGGAGAATTTAAAGGTAAAAAAGAGGGGAGAAATGTTGTAATTACATTATGATATCAACAAATTTTCCCAATATTAAGAGAAGTAAATGTTTGCCGTGCCTATTTCAATACTCTGTTGCTTATCATAAGCGTTGTGACAAGAGACCACAAGCCATGTTTTTAGTAGGCATAAATGAGAAAAAATGCATATTTGATTACATAAAATCCTGCAAAATGTAGCCAAGAGGCTGATATTTTATTTGTATTATGAACAAGAAAGGAGCATATTAGCAGATCATGAGTTGGGTCCTTCTTACTGAAGCTGACAGTCTAACTTTTGGTGGTAAGAAGGGATGTTTTGGAATTATATATCAAAACTTAACTTGCATGTAGCTCTAATCTGGAGAATCCATACCTAGAAACACATATTCCACATATTCCATTTACCCAGGTGAAATGACACTTGTAGTGATAGATGTGGACAGGATTATTGCCTTGTCTTGTCAAAATTCTATGGTAAATTTAATGCTCCTCCCTTAACTTTTGATGGTGAATATGAATGGAAGGGATACTCTACATTCACCCAAGATTTATATTAATGTGAGAAAGTGTTGGAATATGAAAGGCAGTTTGTATTCTGGTTGAGCTAGGTTTATACCCCGATGAACTTTAGAGAATTCTAGGCGGGGCAGAAGTTCTGTTTGCCCATGCTCCCAGATACTTAGGCTCCTAACTTGAGACTTCAGATCTCCATAATTCTGTGGCCATCAGTAACATAGGTCAGTGCCCCAGGTCCCATGTATTCTGGCTGGACTCCACACTGACAGTCACCTGGCAACAACCAGGTATGCCTTGCCGCACAGTTACCCAGCTGTTAACAGCCAGGTAATGCAGCCCACAGTAAGAGGGGCTGTTTGCCCCCTCCCCTCTCTCTTCCTCTCCCCTTTCTCTTGCTATTCCTTCTCTCTCTCTCTCTCTCTCTCTCTCTCTCTCTCTCTCTCTCTCTCTCCTTCTTGGGCTCTTTCTTTATTCCTTTCCTTCCCTCTCTATCCATGTGGTCATGGCCTCCGTGTGGCCATGACCAGCCTCTACTTTGCTACCTTCTCTCTACTCTGTACTTTTCTATAATTAATCTCATAAACCGTGGGCTGGCTCCTTTCATCTGGACTCACCTTGCTGGTGCAATGGAATAGACCTTCCCTTAAAGAGCCATGTTTAGTCTCTGGCCAGGGAGTTCTCTCTATGTTCCAGCCATGATACCCACCAAGCACAGCCATCATCAACTGCCAGACCAGTCCAGGATTCGTCTGCACAGGAATCAGCCAGTGCCATTCCCCCAGCCATTTTTCCTTCAGCCTGGGGCTACTGCTGCCAGGGTGCTTTGGTTTTATGTGAAAGGGAACAAAATCCTCACAGGAATAATTATGGATACAAAGTATGGAGCAGAGACTGAAGGAAAGGCCACCCAGTGATTGTCCTACCTGATGATTCATCCTATAAACAGCCACCAAACCCAGACACTCTTATGGATGATGAGAAATGCATGCCTAAAGGAGCCTGTTATGGCTGTCTCCAGAGTGGCCCTGCCGGAGCCTCACATATATAGAGACAGATACTAGCAGCCAACCATTGGACTGAGTGCAGGGTCCCCATTGGAGAAGTTGGAGGGAGAACTGGAGGAGCTGAAGGGGTTTGCAGCCCCATGAAAAGAATAACAATGCCAGCCAACCAGATGCCCGAGGGCTCCCAGGGACTAAGGCAATAACCAAGGGGTACACATGGTTCCAGCCAAAAGTGGGGCAGAGAAATGCCTTGTCAGGCATCAGTAGAAAGAGAGGACCTTGGACATATGAAGGCTTGATAGATGCCCCAGTGTGGGAAAATTGAGGGGGCATAGGTCGGAGTGGTTTGAGTGGAGGGGCATATTCTTGGAGGCAGTAAGTGGGAGGATGTTTTGGGGTTTTCTGGGAGGATGTTTTGGGGTTTTCTGGGAGGGGGAAACCTGGGAAAGGGCATACAATTTGAAACGTAAATGAATAACATATCCAATTAGAAATAAAAAAAGAAAAAAAGGGGGAAAATATACATGGGAAGAAATACAGAGACAAATATGGTGCATAGACTGAAGGAAAGACCATCCAGAGACTGCCCCATCTGGGGATCCATCCCTTATACTGTCACCAAACACAGACACTAATGTGGATGACAAGTGCTAACAGGAGCTTGGTATAGCTGTCTCCTGAGAGGCTCTGACAGGACCTGACAAATGGAGAGGTGGGTGCTCTCAGCCAAACATTAGACTGAACACAAGGTCCCCAGTGGAGGAGCTAGAGAAAGGACCCAAAGAGTTGAAAGAGCTATCGGCCCCATAGGAGGAACAACAATATGCATCAACCAGTGCCCCCAGAGCTCTCACGGACAAAACTACCAACCAAAGAGAACACATGGAGGGACCCATGGTTCTAGCTGCATGTGTAGCAGAGGATGGCCTTGTTGGACATCAAAGGGAAGAGAGGCCCTTGACCCAGAGAAGCCCCAATGCCCCAATAGAGGGGAACACCAGGACAGGGCTTTGGGAATGGGTGAGTTTGTGAGCATGGGGAGTAGGGGACAGGATAGGGTGTTTTCAGAAGGGAAACAAGGAAAGGGGATAACATTTGAAATGTCAATAAAGAAAATATCTAATAAAAAACCATTAAAATAAAAAATACACAAACATAAATGCAATCCAATGAGAGAAAGGATTTACATATATATATATATATATATATATATATGTGTGTGTGTGTGTGTGTGTGTGTGTGTGTGTGTGTGTGTGTGTGTGTGTATGTATGTATGTATGTATGTATGTATATTTATATTTGCCACTACAAATAAGAAGAAAAATAGCCCCTAGATACCAAGGGCTTGAAATCCCTTCATGTCAATGAAAAGTTACTGGAAATGGAATGTCCTTCATTTGTTGCTCACATACATCCAGAGTTTAAAGATAAAGAACTATTGATGTAGTGTGTTCACTTCTTGTTGGAACAAAACAGAAACTTGCTTTTAAAAATGAAATTCCTAGAAGGACTTAAATGTTCAACATCTTTATTCATCATGGAAATGCAAATCAACTATGAGATTTCATGTTATACCTGTCAGGGTGGTTAACATCAAAAACTCATGTGAAAACTCATGCTGGCAAGGACATGGAGCAGGGGGACAGTCCTCTCATTCTGTTGGGATTACAAAATTTGTACAACCACTTTGGAAATCAATGTGGTGGTTTCTCAGAAAAGTAGAAATCAATCTACCTGAAAAGCAGCTGCAGCATTACTGGCAAAAACCCAAAAGCTGTTCCACCATCTTACAAGGACACTTGCTCAACCATGGTCAAAACATCTTTATTCATAATACCCAGGAAGTGGTAAAAACCTAGATGTCCCTCAAGTTAAGAATGTATAAAGAGCATCATTTACACAATGGAGTATTAATCAGCTATCGAAAGCAAGGATATCATGAAATTTGGAGGCAAGTGGATGTTACTAGAAAAGATTACACTGAATGATGTAACCCAGACCAAGAAAGACACACATGGTATGTACTCACATGCAAGTGGATATTAGCTTTAAAGTTAAGAATAACCATGCTACCTTCTCCAAAATCAACCATATAATTGGTCACAAGACAGACCTCAACAAATATAAGAAGATCGAACTAATCCCATGCCTCCTATCTGATCACTATGGAGTAAAAGTGGTCTTCAATAGCAACAGAAACAATAGAAAACCCACATACACGTGGAAATTGAACAATACTCTACTCAATGATACCCTGGTCAAGGAAGAAATAAAGAAAGAAATTAAAGACTTTTTAGAACACAATGAAAATGAAAACACAACATACCCAAATCTATGGGACACAATGAAAGCAGTGCTAAGAGGAAAACTCATAGCCCTGAGTGCCTCCAAAAAGAAAATAGAGAGAGCATACATTACCAGCTTAATGACACACCTGAAAGCACTAGAACAAAAAGAAGCTATTTCACCCAGGAGGAGTAGAAGGCAGGAAATCATCAAACTCAGGGCCGAAATCAATCAAGTAGAAACAAAGAGAACCATACAAAAAATCAACAAAACCAGGAGCTGGTTCTTTGAGAAAATCAACAAGATAGATAAACCCTTAGCCAGACTGACCAAAGGGCACAGAGAAAGTATCCAAATTAACAAACTTAGAAATGAAAAGGGAGATATAACAACGGAAACTGAGGAAATCCAAAAAATCATCAGATCCTACTACAAGAGCCTGTACTCAACACAACTGGAGAATCTGGAGGAAATGGACAATTTCCTTGACAGATACCAAATACCAAAATTAAATCAGGACCAACTAGACCATCTAAACAGTCCCATAAAGCCTAAAGAAATAGAAGGAGTCATAGAAAGTCTTCCAACCAAAAAAAGCACAGGACCAGATGCTTTCAGTGCAGAATTCTACCAGACCTTCAAAGAAGAGTTAACACCAATACTCTTCAAACTATTCCACAAAATAGAAACAGAAGGAACACTACCCAATTCCTTCTACGAAGCCACAATTATGCTGATACCAAAGCCACACAAAGATCCAACAAAGAAAGAGAACTTCAGACCAATTTCCCTTATGAACATCGATGCAAAAATACTCAATAAAATTCTTGCCAACCGAATCCAAGAACACATCAAAACAATCATCCACCATGATCAAGTAGGCTTTATCCCGGGAATGCAGGGTTGGTTCAATATACGGAAATCCATCAATACAATCCACTATATAAACAAACTCAAAGAACAAAACCACATGGTCATTTCATTGGATGCTGAAAAAGCATTTGACAAAATTCAGCATCCTTTCATGCTTAAAGTCTTGGAGAGAACAGGAATTCAAGGCCCATACCTAAACATAGTAAAAGCAATATACAGCAAACCGGTAGCCAGCATCAAACTAAATGGAGAGAAACTTGAAGCAATCCCACTGAAATCAGGGACCAGACAAGGCTGCCCCCTTTCTCCTTATCTTTTCAATATTGTACTTGAGGTACTAGCTCGGGCAATTCGACAACATAAGGAGGTCAAAGGGATACAAATTGGTAAGGAGGAAGTCAAACTATCATTATTTGCAGACGACATGATAGTCTACCTAAGTGACCCAAGAAACTCCACTAGAGAGCTCCTACAGCTGATAAACAACTTCAGCAAAGTGGCAGGTTATAAAATCAACTCAAACACATCAGTGGCCTTCCTATACTCAAAGGATAAGCAGGCTGAGAAAGAAATTAGGGAAATGACCCCCTTCACAATAGCCACAAACAGTATAAAGTATCTTGGGGTGACTCTTACCAAACATGTGAAAGATCTGTATGACAAGAACTTCAAGACTCTGAAGAAGGAAATGGAAGAAGACCTCAAAAAATGGGAAAACCTCCCATGCTCATGGATCGGTAGAATCAATATAGTTAAAATGGCCATTTTGCCAAAAGCAATATACAGATTCAATGCAATACCCATCAAAATCTCAACTCAATTCTTCACAGAGTTAGAAAGAGCAATTATCAAATTCATCTGGAACAACAAAAAACCAAGGATAGCTAAAACTATTCTCAACAACAAAAGAAAATCTGGGGGAATCAGTATCCCTGACCTCAAGCAATACTACAGAGCAATAGTGTTAAAAACTGCATGGTATTTGTACAGTGACAGGCAGGAGGATCAATGGAACAGGATTGAAGATCCAGAAATGAACCCACACAACTATGGCCACTTGATCCTTGACAAAGAGGCTGAAAACATCCAATGGAAAAAAGATAGCCTTTTCAACAAATGGAGCTGGTTCAACTGGAGTTCAGCATGCAGAAGAATGCGAATTGATCCATCCTTGTCTCCTTGTACTAAGCTCAAATCCAAATGGATCAAGGACCTCCACATAAAGCCAGACACTCTGAAGCTAATAGAAAAGAAACTGGGGAAGACCCTTGAGGACATCGGTACAGGGAGAAAGTTTCTGAACAGAACACCAATAGCGTATGCTCTAAGAGCAAGAATTGACAAATGGGACCTCATAAGGTTACAGAGTTTCTGTAAGGCAACGGACACCATCAAGAGGACAGATCGGCAACCAACAAATTGGGAAAAGATCTTCACCAATCCTACATCAGATAGAGGGCTAATATCCAATATATATAAAGAACTCAAGAAGTTAGACTCCAGAAAACCGAACAACCCTATTAAAAAATGGGGTACAGAGTTAAACAAAGAATTCTCACCTGAAGAACTTCGGATGGCGGAGAAGCATCTTAAAAAATGCTCAACTTCATTAGTCATTAGGGAAATGCAAATCAAAACAACCCTAAGATTTCATCTTACACCAGTCAGAATGGCTAAGATTAAAAATTCAGGAGACAGCAGGTGTTGGAGAGGGTGTGGAGAAAGAGGAACACTCCTCCACTGCTGGTGGGGTTGCAAATTGGTACAACCACTCTGGAAATCAGTCTGGCGGTTCCTCCGAAAACTGGGCACCTCACTTCTAGAAGATCCTGCTATACCACTCCTGGGCATATACCCAGAGGATTCCCCACCATGTAATAAGGATACATGCTCTACTATGTTCATAGCAGCCCTATTTATAATTGCCAGATGCTGGAAAGAACCCAGGTATCCCTCAACAGAAGAGTGGATGCAAAAAATGTGGTATATCTACACAATGGAGTACTATTCAGCCATTAGAAACAATGAATTCATGAAATTCTTAGGCAAATGGATGGAGCTAGAGAACATCATACTAAGTGAGGTAACCCAGACTCAAAAGGTGAATCATGGTGTACACTCACTAATAAGTGGTTATTAACGTAGAAAACTGGAATACCCAAAACATAATCCACACATCAAATGAGATACAAGAAGAAAGGAGGAGTGGTCCCTGGTTCTGGAAAGACTCAGTGAAACAGTATTCGGCAAAACCAGAACGGGGAACTGGGAAGGGGTGGGAGGGAGGACAGGGGAAGAGAAGGGGGCTTACGGGACTTTCGGGGAGGGGGGGCTACTGTTCACCAAACCTGTTATAGCACTCATTGACTCTTTTCTGTTGGGGTTGGGGATGGCTGAGGCACCCACAAAGGACTTCCACTCTGCTCTTACAGGGGAAAATTATGACAGTCTGAGGACAATCTTTGATTTAGATGTAGAACATAGAGACTTCCATCAGTTAGCTTCAAGAATTATCAGAAGTAGTACTGCAGAATGGGAGGCCTATATGCTGCCTTAGCTGAGTAGTGTTGCTTTTATATAGACCATTCCAAGGTTGTTGAAGAGGCAAAGGTGAAGAAAGGGCTAGCCAAGCAGAAGAGATGGTGAACAGAATTGGGGCTGGTTTAACTCATTCCCTTGTTTAACCACCTGCATAGCCACCCTGTTAGGACTCTTAATTGTTCTCTTGCTATTGTTGACTTTTGGCCCCTACATTTTAGACCACTTGGTTGCTATTGTTAAGAAACATATGGGCACAGTACATAAGTATATAAGCACACACAATACATAAGCTAATGATCTTAAAGCAGAGATACAAAGAACTAGATACAGAAGATTAGGAGTATGAGCTATCAGAATACCAGCAATTGCTTCAGGATTGAAGCATGCACAAAGAAAAGGGAGGAATGAAAGGGTTAACTCAGAAATGTTAAAAAGGTCAGAGGCTAAATTACATTTCTCAGAACACAAGGGGTGGGGGGAGACCGACCTAAGTTTGGGGATACATTCAGAAGGACGGACTGTTGGCCACTTACCTCATTCCATAGAGACAAACAGCTTAAAGGTAACAGTATTCTGCCAGTCACATTGTACCTAATGGCAGCTGCCCTGAGGACTGTATAAAAGGTCCACTGTGCGGACTGCATGGGTCACTCTTTCTCCATGTGCAGGGTGACCCTAGCATGCTGGATATGAAATAAAAATTCCTCTTGAGGTTTGCATAGATTCCCCTCTCTGCATGATCCACTCAGGAAGTCTCTCTTTTAAGTTAAGACTCCCCTGGGAGGCTTTTTGGCCAGGCTTTTGGACAGGGGAGCACATACATCATGTAAGGCCTGGGGCCAATTAGATCTGGTGGAGACTTCCACCACCAGCTGAATACTGATATAGGATAGCTGATGAGTTTAAAGCAATAGATTCTTTGCCCAGCAATTGCATTGTCTGGTGGTTTTTAAAATATTAGGCCTGTTTGGTGTTTTCCATCCACAGAGAGCTGGGGCAGGCATTAGCTGAGCTAGCCTCAGGGTAGTTGGCCTGCAGGAGCTTTTGAAGTTCCAAGCATTCCTGGGAAAAGCTTCATCTGGCAGTTGGCAGAGCTAGCCACAAGAGACTGAGGGAATGCAGTTCCCAGTTAGGGAACAAGCTGGCCATTGACAGAGCTATATTGCGAGAGAGATCATTGGGAGCAAATTCTCAGAGCTGAGCTGAGAGAGCAGTCCGAGAAGGAGCAAGTGTAGATTTTAAAAGTACAGAAAACATAGGAACTCTGGGAAGGAGCGAGGCATGAGAACCTTTGCCATGGACTTTGACTCAGAGGAAGTCAGACAGAAATTGAGGAGAGATAACTGGCCATGTAGCCATCATAGGAGAGTATATTGTGTTAAATGAGTTATGATCCAGGGAGAACAATACTAGTTTATGACCTAGGCAGCTTTTAATAAATATATTTAAACATTTAATAAATAAATTTAAACATGAATCATTAAGCTTCTGATTCATTATTTTCAAGCTGGGGCAAAGGTGAAAAAGCCTGAAGTTACAGAGAATCTTTATACCTACTGGGTTGCCTTGTCTAGACTGTAGGAGAGAGTGTGTCTAGTGTTCCTGTAACTCAATATGCCATAGATAGTTGATATCCTTGGGAGGCATTCCCTTTTCTGAAGAGAAAGTCGATGCAGGTAAAAGCAGGTGGAGCAACCGAGAGGAGAGGAGGGAGGGAAAACTGCTGTCAGGATATTAAACTAATTTCTTAATTACAAAAACAAAAAATGAAATTCCATTGCTTATTTCATAAGGAGCATCTGAGGGCAACTAACATACACTACACTTACTGAGTGTTGAGGAGAATATCCTTGAATACACGACACGAACACTATACTACATACTAAACCATAGACTGAATACGATGAAGTATGAATACTGATTATTTGAGGTAATAATGAATATGCGACTTGAAAGGTGATGATTCGTAGCACACTTGATCCTGCAATTATGAAGGAAGTATATTTACTAGTAAGAGAAATGTAAAGGAAGACTGCAAATAAAGTGAATGCAGGTTATAAGGTCAGGAGTCAAGTGAGAGAGCACACGACTAACACATCTAATAAATGGCAAAGGTCTCAACATGAACATGGAAGACATGGAGAAGACATGCCATTGCAAATCCATTGGGCATTGTATGGATGTATCTCCTGTCAATGAAAAAGCCTATGACCTATGGCTTAGGGAGAAAGTAGAGGTGGGACCTCAAAGAGGGAAAGGATTTTTTGTGAGAGCCAGGCCTGTGATCAGTCTTGGAAGATGTAATGAGTCAGAATCAGTCACATGGCAGAATGTAGACTAGAATAAATGGGATATTTTAAGTTATATCTAGTCAGAGAAGAGTCTGGGTATATGGCCAAAGTATGTATGTAAATATATTTCACTCTGAGTCTTATTTCTGGGAGCATGGTGCTAGGGGGAAGAACCAGGACCTAACATCAACAGAAACTGAAAAAATAAGCCAATGGAGTTATTTAAACATGTGTGAAGAACTAAGACTGTAAATTCTTGGGTCCAAGCTCCCTGTAAGAGCTGTATGTCTAAAGTAGTATGGAAGACACTAGGCAGAGCAAAGCAATGTCCGAGGTGGAGTTTCTATTGTTGTGAAAAACACCAGGACTGAAGTGAAGAGAAAACAGTTTATTTCATGTTGCAACTCTCAGGCCATTAGTGTGGAAAGTCAGGGCAGAAACTGAGGGCAGGAATCTGGAGGCAGGAATTGATGCAGAGGCCATGGAGGAGTGCTGCTAATGGGCTTACATCACATTTCCCTCAGTGCCCTTTTAATCTGGGAGCTGAGTACATTCAGTAGTAGTTCACGGAAAAAACCTATAGTTCCTTCAAGAATCCCGGAAGCAGAGTTCTCTTTCATGGCTCGAATCTGTTCTTCTCTTAGTTTTATATCTTTTTTCAAGTCTTCACATTGCCCCTCAAGTCCTTCTTGAACTAGTTTTTCTAGTGCCTACCAAAAAGAGAGAGTCGATTTCTCAGAATATCCATTACTGGCATTTCATATTAACAGCTTCAGCAGCTGAGCTTGTTTCCTCCCCTTTACAGAAAATAGAATTTGACAAGTTTGTTCAAACCTCCAACATTAACCAGAAGAGTGAGAATGGCTGTAGCTGATATTTATGAGACTTGTGGCTATGACAACCCTGTGAACTATGGACAAAACTACTACATCTGTTGGTGGGGGAGCTGAGGACTTTACTTCCATCCTGTCTCAACTTCACTGATCTGAGCCAACCCCATCTGTCTAACAAATGGTAACTAACTGTTGCCCCTGAGAGTGGAGCTGTCAAGTTCTGGGATGGGAGAAAGACTGCATTTGTATTGTCCTCTAGCTCTGTTGGATGCAGCAACCAGCTCTGGAAACAAACACTGCAGGATTCAGAGCCTCAGACTCATATAGTGACTATTCATATCATTTTAAACTGGTATCATTGACTCTTGTACTAATAATTCTTAGGGTGGTGGGCTCAGGTATTTTTTCAGGTGAAGTAAAATAAGGCTACTCCAAAGCATAAACGTTTTATTGGGGATGGAGTCCAAATCTTTTAAGTTCAGACTCCATTTTATAGAACCTGACCTAAGTTTGGACTCAGGTAAACTAATAGGCTGGTACATAGCATTAGTTTCCAAGATGCTCCCCAACAAACCCTGACCCTAGCTCCAGTCTCTAGGCTAAGCCCCAACAAGACCAGTGTTTTCTGGTTACACCCTCAACCAGACCAGTGTCTCCAGGTTATTTCCCTAACAAACCTGAATCCCTAGCTTACAAGCCCACAACCTGCCTAATGACCATCAATGCAAAGGACATCAGAAATTAAATTTATAATATGACTCTCCGTACCAGCCAATTAAGTCAAAGGCCATGGTAGCTTTCCAATTAGAGGCTTGCACACTTACATCCCCTGAACCCCTCCACAGTTTGTGCTTACTATAAAGCCTTACTCTGATGGACATTTGGGGCTTCTCCACCCCCTAAACTACCCTGTGTGTTGGTGGAGTATTGGGGGGGGGTGAGCTAGATCGTATTGATTAAAGACCTTGCTATCAGTTGCATCAGATTGACTCCTCTCTGTGTTTTGGTGGATCAAGAACATTTCTCTGGCACTACACTCCCACATTCTTCATTATACTAACACTACAGGAGGCGGTGTGTCTTTAGAATTAAGGGCTTTACATGGGTAGAGGTGGATTTGAGGTTTTCATGGATTCTCTCTGGGATCATGATTCCCTTGAGAATGCCATACGGTTCCTTCCAGGGAGCCATGGTCTGTCATGTACTTCCATTCCATCAAGACTCACCTTCATCTTGAGGTCCAGAACCCTCTCCTGCTCTCTCAGAAGGCTGTCCTTTTCTTTCAGTATCTTCTCCTCCATCTGGCCTATGGCTTCTGAGATGCTTTTCTTTAGAGCTTCCATCTTTTCCTCAGTCTCCTTTTGTTGCTGTTTACTTAGCTCCAGTTTCTTCTCAGCTGCCTCCTTCTTGGTCTTCTCAGCTGTCCCACAAGGGTTTTTGAGAAGGAAGAAAGGATAGTCAGAACTGTGAGCTACCCTCTTGATCTCAGAGATAAGACTGCTTTCCGCATGACAACATCTGAAACATCACATCACCATGCAATGATGCCCTATGTGATATAAAAACTCTGACAAGCTAGACATGCAACACTAGGCACAATCATAGATTTCAGATCTAGAAGAGGATTCAGGAAGGAAGTCCTTGTCTGGGGGATCTTCCTATCCATCAGTCAAAGCTGAGTCCTCCTCTGTACCTTCCAGAGCTTTCTGACTCTCAGTGAGGGCTTTATCTGAATTCAAGATGGACTCTTCCATGGTGATCTGTGAATTCAGGAAGTTCTGGAAGACCTCACTTGCCTGGGTATGAAAAGAGAGAAAGCCTTAAGCAGCAAGGATGCCTTCTTCTGATGAAACAGTTATCATTAATGAAATTTCTACCCTGACTGTAATATTTGAACCATTCTTTAGTTCCTATGTGAGTCATATAACACTTAGTCTGTAATGAACACTGTGCTCTTTGCTGAGATAAAAACTCCCTCTGAAAAAACTTACTGTTGCTGTCCATAAATGTTACCCACTAGCCACTACAGGTAACACTACCATCCAAATTTGTTTGCAGTTCCACAAATACTTATGAGGCACGAAGACTTAGGGGTAGATTAGTAGTTGAGACCTTATTTGGTTTAAGGTTTATATCCCTCCCCTTCTTGTAATGATACCCTTGTCAGCCTGATTATTTTACCTGCACATTTTATGTAGTATGTACAGATACTCCTCTTCAAACAATGCTCCTAGCACCTCAGACCCTCCTGTTGTGTTAATGAACTAAATACACATATACTCTTCTCTGAATACAAGTAACTGTATACCTAATCAATCATGTCATGACAGGTTCTATTTAACTGTATTACCTATGTATGCATCCAATAGAATAGAAAGGCCAATCTGGGTTCAAGTTGCTTTTAGTGCATGCAGTGTTGTCTGGCAAACTTTGTCCTTCAATTGAAATTTTATTAAGAACACCCACACTTAGTATCTTATGCCAATGCACAATTGAGCATGCACATGATTAAATGAGGAGAGTTGTGAGAAAGGGCCTGAGCATTAGAGAAATTGGATGCATGAGTCAATCTTTCCTCCAGAGTAGAGGCCATAGTAACTGCCTCTGCCTTCTTTTAGATCCACTCCCTATGACTCAGGGTGGGACTAGTGTCATTTGCATATTCTCACTTATTTGGTCACTGTGGATATTGACTGTATACTCCTCCCTCATCTCTATGATTGCTTCACTCTGAATGAAGCTGACCTGCTGCTTTGGCAAGTCTATGTGAGCTTCTCTGTTCATTGCATCCTTCCACTGCACCATAGCAATATTGTTAAGAAGTAATTCATTCTGACCTAGAGTTTTAACATGATATTCCAAAGAAGAAAATAACATTATCTCAGCTTATGAAATGAGCTCTTAATATGTTAGCATCATCATCATCCCATCAACATCACCATCATTACCACCACCATGACCATCACCATCATCTCCATTGCTGTCTCTACCTCTTTATGTTTGATAATTAGTTCATATTTAACAAGAATACTCTATTTTCCATGTCACTTAAAATCATAAGATTACTGACAATAAAGGTTTTTCCTTTAATAATATATATACTCATGAAAAAATTAATGGATTATTCAATAAATTAATGTTCTCTTTTACTTGTATTACGTTATAAATCTCACTTCCAGAAGAAATAACTATTAAGATGTTATTATTATGCAGTATTTTGTGTATCTGAAGGCTAGAATAGTCATGATACATTCACTCTGCTTTATCCCCATAAACCTGCATGCTCTTAGAAACCAAGAGCAGCAATTCCAGCTCTAGCTGTGCCCTCACTGTACAAACATACTTGCCCTCACCCCTCACCTTCACTCCCTTCCTGGGCACTCGCTCATAGTCCTGCTCGACCTTCTTCCTGGCCTCTAAGTAGAGACTGTGGCCCCCAGGAACAGAGAAAACTCCATGTAAGATGTTCTCCCTCAGAAACTCTGAGAGCTTGTCCAGCTCAGCTTGGCAGTGACTGAGCGATGCTGCTTCATTCTGTCTCATGAAAGTTTCCTTCCTTTCCTCTATGTTGACCTGTCGAGTAAGTAGGGAAAGATAAATCAAGTAGGCTGTTAGAAGTAAGGTGCCATTGTAGTTGTTCTGGACAGAGTAATGTGACAGTCCCAGAGTGGACAGGAAAAGATGTTTGGGGAATTGGCTTATCTCTCTTATCATCACTATAAGTAAGTTCTATAAACCATTCTAATTTCTCTGTCCTCAAGCTCAATAGCTATGTAAGTGAGGTTAGGCATGAAATCTGTGCTCTTCTTCATCTGCTAGGATGAAGGCATATCAGTGAGTGCAAAGTTCAACCAGGAGGGAACACAGCTTCCCCAGGAGAATGTGTTTTGGTGTGGGCCAAGATATTTGTACAGAAAATCCACTTCAGATCTGAGTAGGTTTGTCACAAACAGAGTGGTGATTGCTTCATGAATTCCTTGAAAGAGAGGGAAGATTGTGAAGTTAAAGGATGAAAATTCTAAGGTGAATACTTCTGAATTACAAAGGGACTGTTTTCATCAGTATGAATTAATACATTCTTGTCACTTGTACGATGTTGATACAAAGATTGAAAGACAAACATTTGGTGACAAGGTCTTTGGTCATTAGAAGGTAATTAGGTATCCAGTATTTCTTTCCTTGGTGTCTTTGTACCATAGCATCCCATAATTCAGTAGTTTTCAACCTTCCTAATGCTGTGATCCTTTAATAGAGTTCCTCATGTTCTGATCTCCAAACATTAATATTTTTTGCTACTTCAAAAAGTAATTTTGATAATGTTATAGATAGTAATGTACATATATGATATGCAGGATTCCTGTTATGCAGCCCCCATGAAAGAGTTGTTCATGCCCCAAAGGAGTCATAATGAACAGGGTGTGAACCACTGCGATAAAATGATAGACACTCATTGTCTTATAAAGATGGGCTGACCCTTAAGACATGGGGAGCTTATTTAATTACACTGCTCGTTTAAATCTGTATACTATGATTATAAACAAGGGAAACAAGAAGGATTTGAAACAAGGAATGCTAAAATAGAGCCTTTATAGCCAGGCAGTGGTGGTGCACACCTTTAATCTCAGCACTTGGAAGGGAGAGGCAGATGGATTCCTGATTTCAAGGCCAGCCTGAACTACAGAGTGAGTTTCAGTACAGGCAGGGCTACACAAAGAAACCCTGTCTCAAAAAACAAAAAACAAACCAAAACAAAACAAAACAAAACAAAAACCAAAAAACCAACCCCCTCCCCCCAAAAAAGCAAAACAAAAAACAAAATAGCGCCCTTATATTTCACTATAGAAGGACGTTTTAGAGCCTCTAAGTGAAGGTAAGCTTACTTGACTAATTGCTTTAACTTGGTGAATAGAAACCCACATGCCTTGTGCTGTATCTCAGCAGCCTGACCCAATAGATGTACATTGGTTGCAGCTGCTGCTGAATGTCAAGTGGCATATTTTAACTCTTTAACCTCTTCCCCTTCCCTGCATTAAGCCGAGGAACACTGGTTCCTTCCATTTTGAGGGCAGAGCATGAGATCAAAATGCTAGGTCAAAGTCACATGAGAGAAGGGCAAGGACAAGTAAGGGTACATCACCAGAAGTTGCTTCTGGAACTCCAGTTGGTCATCCTTGAAGGAGTGCTCCATGAAGACAGCAATGGCTTCCTTCTCACAGGCTGCATGCACATCCAGCAGCTCCTGGAGCGTGTCTGTGGGGAGCCTCACTTGCTGGGCCACTTGCTTACTGTAGTGCTCAGCTGCCTTCTCCACAGCTGCTGAGTTCGTAAGCTGGGCCAGGGTTGTCACTGCATTCTCCAGACAAGGAACAGCCCCATTGCTGATGGCATCCAAGTAGGTCTGCACTAGAATTCCCAGTCCTGGTGAGACATGATAGTCAGAATTCCCATTCCTATTTTATAAGGTTTTATGGTCTGCATTCTTCAAAGGCACATTTTGCTGAAGATCATATTTTATTTTCTCTTTATCACCTTCTTTGTCCATGTACATCTTGTTTCTATGAATCTGCTTTCATATACTACCATAATCATCTTTCTTGTTCATGTTCTCTTTTGTTGTTCTTTAATTCATTACATTTGAAATGAATTAATTATTCAAGTAGTATGTTCAGATGTTCTTTGAAAGAACACTTTGCTGCAGAAACTGAGGTGGCCTATCTTGTACGCTAAATGCTTCAATTTGTGAGCATCCTTTACAAATGGACCCTATGTATCAGAATGTATACAATTTCAGGTTAATGTAAAATTAGTTTGAAGGGACAGAGGATAGAAAGAGACCAGAGTGTGACTGTCAACAGACAGAATTGTTTTTAGTAGCATGCATGAAATCCTGCACCTCTTCAGATGAAAATTAAAGAGGTTTCCAGGGGGAAAAAGCTACCTGTGACACTATAGGGATGCTGTGAGGTGTTTGGAATGAGAAAAGTGTGGTACTCATGGCCTACATTTCTCTATGGTAGTCTCCTCTTTCTTGAATTTTTTGCCAAAGATGAGACAGCCTGCCTTGGGAGACTGGTTGCGTCTACCAACAACCCTTTCTGTGTTGATCAATAAAAATGAGCAAAGTCACCTATAACTTACTTGTATTTCTGTTGTATCACATAGGCCCTCTATCAGGACCTACTATAGACTCTGATACCACAGGAGTCCAGCTTTATACATCCAGCTCTGGACAGAAAGTGACACTACATTTTACTCTAAAGTAGTCACTGAACTCACAAAGCACTCATAACCTATTGTATTATTTCCCACTGAAGGAAAATAACAAAATACCTCTGATTTTTGTTATTAGCAACCAAAACAATGTTTCTACATGTGTTACATGCAATTGAGGCAAGTGATCTCCAATTGAAATGTGCCTCAGCTCTGTTTTGTATATATTTGTTGATTTAATTGATTTTTCTTACTAGTTGATTGGCATTTATGGTTATGGTTAATGAAACAGGTCTTTGCCTATTCTAAGCACATGTACTACCTCCGAACTTTCACATTAACAAGATACTCAGGCGATTTACCTGCCCACCAATGGGTAATATTCCTCTTTTATATAAAGTAAGGCTCTGTTTACTGAATATGAGTTCAGCTAGTCTTAAGACCCTTAATATACCATTCTATCTTCATTTGTGTGTGTATCATCTAGTGTTTGAACACTAGCTTCAGTGGGATTCAGTTATATAAGCAGCATATGATACAATCCAAGTTAAATGGAGTATGTTGCTTAGTTTGATCAAGCTCAGTGTTGTCCAGGAGGGATTTAAAATGAAGAATAGATTTTTATGCCTGTGATTGCCATCATTATTTCCACTAATCACACTTGGAGAGCTACTGAGCACTCACAGTAGGTAAAGGCCTGAACTTTTAAATTGATTTTAATTAAATTACATGTAATCAAATATATAATATGTGCATCTTTGGTGCCAAATTAGATAGTTAATATATCCACTACTCATTGCAGATAAGTGAAGATATATTGATGATAAAGTCTATATTCCTAGTTCATTATACACTTTTCCTAGCAAAGAGACTTGACTTACAAAGATATTAAGTATTATCCGAGACTATCTGAAATTTCAAACAATTATTAAAACATGAGTTTGGTGGATATTATATACCCTAAGAGCATCTGTCTAAAGCAATCATAGAATACTAGGCAGGAGACTTACGAGTTCCATTGACCTTGATGCTCCCTGGCAGAGTTTTAGCCTTAGAGGAGCTGAAGATGAAGGAACAGAAATCTTCTGCCTGTCTCACAAAGTCAGAATCCAACTCTTCATCCTGCAGGCTCTCCAGCTCAGAGAGCTTCTTCCACTCAGCAGGCGGATAGAAGACAAAGCATTTCTTCTTGGGGAAGAACTTTTGAATACAGAGCCGGGGCAGGTTGTACTTTTTATCATCTTCACTGGTACCTGGAATTATAATAACAGGAATAGTGTGTTCATGTGTAGCTTATGAATTCCTCTCCTAGTTTTTGGTGGCATGTATCTCCACATGACCATGAGGGAGATTAAAACAATATGATTACAGCATGAAGTGATTGTTTCTCTCTATACCATGGAACATATCAATTGCAATTGATGTATCAAGATAGATACTAACCATAAATCACTTCTTAGAAAGAGTGTGCCCTTCCCCTAGCCTTAGCAGGCGAAATCAGACCTTGTTTGACACAGTTGCCTAGCCCACCCAGGGTACAGTCGTCTGTCCTAGGTGAAGACTATTTTTCTGCCAAATCAGCAGCTTCCTGCAAGAAGACACTACCTGTTGAACAACTGAGCTTGTTTTGCTGATGAGATCCTGGCAAAACAGGAGATGTGCTTCCCCACTTTATATTCAGAGTTAAATATTAAACATTGGGCCTTTATCGGAACTTTATCTTGGCTTCCTTGTTTCTCTTGCCTGCCTGTCCTACCGCAGGCCCAGCTCTCCTTCCAGGTGTACCCAATTGACGAAAGCTGCTGAACAGCTATAAAAGAGTCCAAAAATCCAAAAGAGAAAAGCAAATCTGAACACCTGCATAAAGTGTAAATTCATGCAATTTCACCTCTGTGTTCTCCAGTCATGAGACCCTGTACCTTTCTTGAGCTTCAGGGAATACTCCAGGTACTCATCTGCAGTGAGGCTTCGTCCATCTGCTTCAAGTCTTAGGGTCACATCCCTCAGAGTCCACATAAAGTCGGGGAAGAAGCTCACAAAGTCAGCTGAGTCTTCCAGCCCATCATCCTGGTCGTGTGAAGATCTTGCTTGTATCCTATCTGAGAGCTCAGTCACATAGCTGAGTAGCTAAGGAGAAGTGGTGAGTGAACAGGCTCCCTGGTCATCTCCTCCATTCCCCCCATGATTTTGCCATGTTCTGACTCAAGTGTGAATCCATTAGTGAGTACATAGGCTCTCGCCTTGCACTGGAACTGTTATGTCTCCTATCTGCCAACACTGACTCTGCAGCATTCCTAAAATGAGATGTTCTCCATCAGAAAGGATACTGCAGCTGGTCCATGGCCTGCTGGTTGATGACTCCCATGCTGTTGTAGACAAAGGTGCTGCTTAGAAGGATAGCCAGGGCAAAGATCCAGCAGTCATTTTGGATGTCACCCTGGAAGTCAGAACACTCCTTTCTAGATTGAAGATGCTCAAGATGTTTTGGTTTTGTTTTGGTTTGTTTTATTGTTTTGTTTTTAGGGTAAACTAGTAATATGGTTTGTTAGAAAAAAAAAGCAAACCCCTAAAGCAAAGTGTAAACTATATTCTCATTAGTAGAACTGAGAGGATGACTTGTTTCTAATTAATGTCACTAGTTTGAATTCACATACTTTCTCATCTTACTGGGTCTTTTATGTCTATTTGTGGGAAATTTTAATAAAACAGATTGGTGGAGATTCCAAGTTTTTACAGACTCACAAAACTTCCCTTTATGTAAGGTTTAATTGCCTTATATAACAATAGTAATACTTAAAAATGTGAGAAATTATTACATATATAAGACTTTAAATTTAACTCACTTTTAAATTGAATAGTTTTGGGGATATTTATTTCCCATACACTCCCTTGTCTCTATCCCATCAATCTTCCTCTTCAGTGATCCACTTTTACATAGATGGAGTGTTTGAGGGTATGTGTACCAGTGTTTAGGCTTATTTGCATTATTATGGATGTGGGATAGTTTAGCTGTTGCAAGTAAGCTGTGCAACCTTACTTCTCACTACATGACATTGTTAGTCTTACTAAATGCACAGTGCTGTAAGTCACTTAATGATCTATCACATTAATTTTTCTAAATAGCTGAGGGTACACCTAACTTCTATGCCTTGCTGAAACTACAGAATCTGTAAGGGGGAAGAACTATTTGTTAGACATAATCCCTCAGTACTTTAGTACTTCAGCCCTTAAGCAGCACCTTCTGTGGGAAAACATTCAAGAGAATGATTCTGCTAACAGCATCGTTAAGCATCTGGGTTACCTGGATTGCCTCACTTAATGATGACAGCCCTGTTCCCTGATGCTAATAGTCCCCATATGACTCAGGCTTCTGACTATTTTCTTCCACATTAGTTACCAAATTTCTCATCAGTAGATAGAAACAAAAAACACTTTGTAATTAAGAGTGAGCTCCTAAGTATTCCAGAGACCATTCAGACTTAAGGAGCTTAATCCAAAACAGCACTCTCCCTTCTTACTTTCTCCACATCTCCCAGGCCCTCCGTGTCAAGCAGAACTAGGGTGTGGTCAGGCTTCTGGGGATGAGGCAAACACCACATCCAGATCCCCTTGGTGTGAGACTGCACAGTGGAGCCCAGGGTGAAGCCTGCAAAGGGCAAAGGATGGACAAAGATAGAGATTTTCTAGCAGGAGTTTCTGGAAATGGAAATAAGAGTTAATGTAAATCAAGGTTAAAAACATGATGTCATCATGGCCAGGATTGGTGTACATAGGAGGAGTTGCAAACACATAGAACAAAAATAATAATTAATAGAAAGAAAGAAAAGCAATGGAAAAGATAAGTGGGATATTCCATTTTCTTTGGAAGTTTTCTGCCATCTCTGTGCTCAGGAATCCCACACTGTTGAATCATGAATTACTAAATACTTGGTGACTTGGAAATATTTGTATAGTAGTATTCTCTGTTCTCTGCTCTTTTATTCTACAAAGCAGAAAGACATTACACTTTCGAAATAGGTAATTAAGATAAACCAACTAAGTGATGTCTGAGTCTTCTTATTCTGGTTGGAATAAGGAGAAACACATAAAACCGATTTGGATTTTTTTTTTTTTTTGCCATAGCCAACTTAAAAAGCTCTTTAAGATAAATTAATCTTAAACATAATCTCTCTTTTTTCACTATAGATTAACAATTTACTTTAAGTATCCATTCTTGTCTTTAACTTATGTTCTAATTCCCTGTGCTAAAATTGAAGGTGAGGGTGGACTCATGGGACCCAAACCAGCTTTATTGCTGGCACTCACCGGTTCTCTTCCCAGCCAGCTTGTTCATCAGGTAGGATTTGCCTGTGCGGTAGAGGCCCACAATGGCCACCACCACTACAGGCTGTGTAATGGCTGACAGGACCTCCAGGGCCTTCTTATTGGCTCTCAGTCGTCCTTTCACATTCTCAATGAGGCACAAAGGGACTTCTGATTCCATGTCCACTAAGGTTCCTTGACTGCAGAGGGACAAATGGGATTAATGTGAATTCTAGGCTTCTAGATGAGCTAACCCTTTCAGCAGACAGGCTCCTTACAGAAGGCTATGAGATTTACCATGCAGCAGGCTGTGCTCCAGAGAGATAAATAAGATAGATATTTGTGTAACTTTATAATGGCATACGATACTCCAAAGTTGTCAAGATGTAAATAGTTTCATGAAAATGTTTTGGCTTTATTAAAGAATTATAATGACCAAAAATATTCAGGTAACTTATGGTAAAAAAGAATTTTTTTCTTTGATCTTTCTCACTGAACAGTTTACAATAACCATTAAGCATCAAGTAGAATATCTTTTAGTGGAATTCTTTACTGTTTATCTATATTATCTATTTTTATATGTATATAAAATATATGTGTGCTTGTTCCTTCATTAAACTAATTTTTGTTATTTTTAATTTTACATGTATGGGTGTTTTGTCTGCATGTCTCATGGTATATCACTTCTGTGTGTGATGGCAACAGGCCAGAAGGCATCAGATCCTTTGGAACTGGAGTTACATGTGGTATGGTTGACAGGAAGGTCTTATTGAGACATGAGTGTGAGAGTACAGCCAGAGGCATCCGGGAGAGTCCAGAGCAGGGAGAGAACGCAGTAGAATAAATCAGGCCATGAGGGTAATGTGGGAATGGAGAGAGTAGGAGAGGAGGGAGGGAGGGAAGGAGGGAGGGAGAGATGGAGAGAGAGAGAGAGAGAGAGAGAGAGAGAGAGAGAGAGAGAGAGAGAGAGAGAAGGAAAGAGGAAAGAGCCAAAAGAGAAGGGACTACCAAACCATGGGAGAGGAACTAGACAAAAGGGCAATGAGGACCAAGGAAGACAGAGTCAATAGAGAGGGAGCCAAGAGTGTACAGTGCCGAAATGGCAGGGCTATATTGGAATGAGAAGCTTGGGGAAGGAAAGCTAGAGGAGGTTAAAGTAGAGGGTAGGGTGAGAGGTGATCTAAGCTTAGAGGAGCCTGGAGGCCAGCAGACAATTGGGATTGTGCCACCATGGCTGGCCATTTGTCAGTTTCTTTTGAACCTGATACCTCCCTTCTCTTTCCTGAGTTCCAGTTTCTTTTTCTCAGTCAAGGGGCTGTTTCCTCGCATCTGGCTTTACTATTTTTAATCTTGTTATTGAAAAAACATATCCATGGTCCTTTCAGTTTCTTACCTGCAGTTTGGTTGAACTGAGCAAATTCCCTCCATGACAATGAAATTCATGTCCCCTAAAACACTGCAAGCCCTAAGGAAAGACAATCTGCAGAGATTTCCAACTTTCTGCTCTGGCTAAGGATCACTAGACACAAACAGAAACTCTGAGGACACAGCTAGGCGATACTGTACTCCCATCTCAGCATGACCTCTATTGGCTTTTGTCATTTCTGACAAGGAATGAGCTGAGCCTTGTGCCTCCCTACATGGACCTCACCATCCTCACTGACAAATATAGGTCTCTTCTGAGTGGGCAAGAAAGTTGCTTTGGTGAGAAAGTTGATCTCCTTATTGATTATGTATTTTGCATTTTTTAAATTAATAGTTTTTCAGTTTCCACATGGATTTTCTGTTTCATGTGAAAAAAAAATCCCACTAGAAAGGTTGATTTGTCTACTATTTTGATAGTAAGAGGCTTGTAACCATATAAACTCTCACAACTGGCAGCACAAATAACCTGCTTTGACATACCAGGAGAAATGGCTAACTATAATCATTACCACACAAAGAATCAGAAGTCAAAACAGGATGCTGCTGTTACCCATTATTTTAGGAATGCAGTTTCCTTGGTCCTGGGGCTCTTACCTGTGGGTTTATGGGGCTCTCTTCTGAGTATCCTGCATTAGTAAGAGGGTGAGAAGTTCTTACCTGCTTTTCCTCTCCACTGAGAGGGAGAACTTCCACCACTGCCTGGCTCTGCCTGATCTTCCATTAGCTCTGAAGTCCTCCAGAGATCTGAATCACAGAAGCAAATGTGAAGCACTACTTTCTCCATGGAACTAAAAATATCTAGAGCTTCTGACAAGTAGCCATAAAAAAGATTAATGGAAGTATGGTCAGAAGACTGAACATCTGAACATGATACCTTGACCCAAACAGTTTCAGTTTTGGAAGAGACTTCAGAAAGTGAAGTTTTGTAGCAGTCTGAGATGGCTTGATCTATCATTCTTAAGGGGAAACATCAAAACAGACATACTTCAGGTGGCTGGGTGGTTTCACTAGACATGCAGCAAGTGTGTCAAAGCCCAATCATACACACAGCCTCGAACCCTGCTCCCGGCATTGACTACCTACTACATTCTTTTGAGACGCTCCTGGTAGAATACAGTTGTTCTAGCTCAATGCATACCGTACATTTTCTTGTGATTTCATAGAAACTGAGGCACAGAAAGAAAATAACATTCTGTTTGTGTCAGGAAATTACGTCTAGATACTCAGTCTTCTGGCAACTCTCTCTCTCTCTCTCTCTCTCTCTCTCTCTGTCTGTCTGCTTCTCTCCAATATATCCTTCAACCTTTCCCTTCCTCATTCCCTTCATGGTTCAAATTTAAAAGAATAAGGAAAGATAAAATTAGTAAGTGTATGTATCTCCAATTCAATCCTGTTCTGATCTCTAACCTTTTAGCTCATTTGATCTATTATTTCTAATTATAGTTCTTGATTTTTTTCTTGGCACATATTTCTTCTATTCTTGCTATTGTTCCTCACTGCCAGCCAATACAGCTGATACAATGTCCTCTCACATTTGGGATTATAATGTAATCACATTATTTCTCTGTCCCCTGTCCTCTCTCCAAGCCTTCCCATATATTCTTTACACCCTCTTTCAATTCATATTCTTGTCATGTGGTGGTGACCTATGCCATAAATCCCAGCACCTGGGAGGTGAAGGCAGGCAGATGTCTGTAAGTTTGAGGCCAGCTTGGTCTACTGAGGTACTTCCAGGACAGCCACAGCTACACAAAAAACACTCTGGAAATCAGTTTGGCGGTTCCTCAGAAAACTGAGCATGACACTTCCTGAGGACCCTGTTATACTACTCCTGGGCATATATCCAGAGGATTCTTCAGCATGCCATAAGGACAGATGCTCCACTATGGTCAGAGCAGCCCTATTTGTAGTAGCCAGAAGCTGGAAAGAACCTAGGTGTCCTTCAATGGAGGAATGGATACAAAAAATGTGGTATATTTACACAATGGAGTACTGTTCAGCCATTAGAAACAATGAATTCATGAAATTCTCAGACAAATGGATGGAGCTGGAGAACATCATACTAAGTGAAGTAACCCAGTCTCAAAAGATCAATCATGGTATGCACTCACTGATAAGTGGATATTAACCTAGAAACTTTGAATACCCAAGACATAATCCACAAATTAAATGATGTCCAAAAAGGATGGAGGAGTGGCCCCTGGTTCTGGAAAGACTCAGTGCAAGAGTATAGGGGAAATCCAGAACAGGGAAGTGGGAAGGGGTAGATGGAGGAACAGGGGGAGGGAAGAGGGCTTATGGGACTTGTGGGGAGTGGGGACCCAGAAAAGGGGAAATCATTTGAAATGTAAATAAAAAATATATCAATAAAAAAGGAAAAAAACAGTTAAAATAAGTATAAAAAAAGAAAAAGAAAACCAAAAGAAACCAACACCCCTAACACAGAAAAACAAAAGCAAAAAGAACAAAAAAATTTCCTCTTTTTCATTGATTGTTTTTACATGCATATATCTAAATATATATTTATAAAATTTTTCTAAGTATTACCAGCTAAGTCTGTATAATAGTATTTGAATATTTCTGAAGTTTTGGGATATCATATCAAATAAAACTAGCTACAACTGTAATTCTTACAGATTCATATGTAATATGCATTAAATAGTGTCAAAATGAGAGAAAGAATAATGTTATAGTTCTTTGGTTATTAGTGAAAATATCTTAGTTTTTTTTTTTTTTTTATGTGAAGTAAATTGAGATAAGCCAAGGAGCCCATGGCAGGCCTAGAGGAACCATCAAATGTAACTGAGAAGACTAGACAGTGCAGCACTGGAGAAAATGGCCCTGGTCTGGTTCCCAGAAACTATTTCAGGCAGTTTACAACTACCCATTGCTCCAGCTCTAAGGCATGCAATGCCTCTTGCTTCCAGGGTCACAGCATTCAGAAGCACATGCACACACACATAGATATACCCACACACCCCCACACACAAATAATATAACAGTAAAACACTTTTTAAAGTGAATATAATTGAAAATGGCATCAAAAAGTAACCACGATTGTAATGTTACATAAAAGAGGCCAATGTTCCACCTCCTTATGATTCAGGTTCTTTCTTGTGCTATAGCCACATATGGGAAAACCAACCCATCTTCTTAACCCTGAGTTAATCACAGACATCCAATCCTATTCCTTGTTTTCCTTTTGTTATGGGACTTTCGGGGAGTGGGGGGGCTAGAAAAGGGGAAATCATTTGAAATGTAAATAAAAAAATATATCGAATAAAAAAAACATAAAAAAAAAAAAGAAATAGCTCATGCTGCTCCTCAGGATCCTATACAATTTGTTTTAGCCTTTTCTTACCTGACTTCTACAGCTGCATCTCATCTTTTCTGAAAAATGCTTTAGTTTCTATGAGGAACATGCCCATCGCAGTAAGGTGAATATATTATGTAAAATACAAGACTCCTACACTCAACATTGCATCATGAATACCCTGTATCTTTACCAATTTTATTTACGTATTTACAGACTTATTTATCCATTTTCAACTCCAGATTTTGTCCACACCCTGACTGTTCCACATCCAATACCTGCTCTCTGCCCCTTGTCTCTACAGGATGTTCCCACCCCAACTCCCCACTCCTCCTTCCCCACCCCACCAGATCTATAAACTCTATTCTTTCAATTCCTTGTTTACTCTATCAAACTTTTATATGTTTCAAGTTAACCATCTTTGATTTTTATTTGAAAATATAATTTACCCATTTATTTACAGGTATGTTTCTTTTTTTCAGTCTGGTTTCAAGTATCCCAGGGTGGCCTAGAACTCATTGTGTAACTACAGATGACATTGAATTAATCCTCCTGTCTCTCTTCTCAGTCTTTAGAGCCTGGTTGTTCAGACTCATTCTTTTCATCAAACCTTTCACATCATTTGACTCAGAAGATGATTTCCATCTTGTACCCTTCCTTGTCAATGTCCATATGGCTGACTTCTTGATTCTCAATGTAGATGATAAATGAAGCCAAATGCTGCTCATGATGACATGGGGACAAAAACATTTTATTTTTGGATGTTCTGCTATGCCGAAATATGATTTGAATTTCCTTATCCATATATATATAACAGACATGGAAGTGATAAGCCATGAGACATGCAGACAAAACACCCATACATGTAAAATTAAAAATAAAAAATTTAGTTTAATGCAGGAACAAACACACATATATTTTATATACATATAAAAATAGATGATATAGATAAATAGTAGAAAAAGTATTCCACTAAAAGATATTCTACTTTACGCTTAATGGTTATTATAAACTGTTCAGTGAGAAAGATCAAAGAAAACTTCTTTTTTAACATAAATTACCTGAATATTTTTGGTCATTAGAATTCGTTAATGAAGACACAGCATTTCCATAAAACTATTTAGCTCTTGACAACTTTGGAGTATCATATGCCATTATAAAGTTACACAAATATCTATCTTATTTATCTCTCTGGAGCACAGCCTGCTGCATGGTGAATCTCATAGCCTTCTGTAAGGAGCCTGTCTGCTGAAAAGGTTAGCTCATCTAGAAGCCTAGAATTCTCATTAATTGCATTTGTCCCTCTGCAGTCAAGGAACCCTAGTGGACATGGAATCAGAAGTCCCTTTGTGCCTCATTGAGAATGTGAAAGGACGACTGAGAGCCAATAAGAAGGCCCTGGAGGTCCTGTCAGCCATTACACAGCCTGTAGTGGTGGTGGTAGCCATTGTGGGCCTCTACCACACAGGCAAATCCTACCTGATGAACAAGCTGTCTGGGAAGAGAACAGGAGAGAGAGAGAGAGAGAGAGAGAGAGAGAGAGAGAGAGAGAGAGAGAGAGAGAGAGAGAGGAAGAAGGAAAGAGAAAGGTAGCCAAAAGAGAGGGGACCAACAGACCATGGGACAGGAGCCATCCAGAAGGGCAAAGATGACCAAGGAAGACAGAGTCAATAGAGAGGGAGCCAAGAGTGTGCATGGCTGAAATGACAGTGTTATATTTGAATGAGAAACTTGGGGAAGGAAAGCTAGAGAAGGTTAAAGTAGAGGGCAGGGTGAGAGGTGAGCTAAGCTTAGAAGGAACCTGGAGTCCAGCTGACAATTGGGATTGTGCCACCATGGCTGGGCATTTGTCAGTTTCCCTTGCACCTGACACCTCCCTCCTCTCTCCTGAGTTTCAGTTTCTTTTTCTCAGTCAGGGGCAGTTTCCCGGCATCTGGCTTTACTATTTTTAATCTTGTTACTGAAAAACAAGATTATGTATGTGTGTATATGTATATGTGTATGTGTATGTGTATGTGTATGTGTATGTGTATGTGTGTGTGTGTGTGTGTGTGTGTATGTGTATATGTATATATATATATATATATATATATATATATATATATATATATAGAGAGAGAGAGAGAGAGAGATGAATATATATATATACCTAACATACATCATACATTTATATCATCTTCCCTTCAGGCTTTCCTCTGGGATCCCCTGTACAGTCTCAAACCAAGGGCATCTGGACATGGTCTGTGCCTAACCCAACAAAGCCAAGTCACAGCCTTATTCTTCAAGACACTGAGAGTCTCGGTGATGTAAAAAAGGTGAGTCAGCAAGTGAGTGATAGATGAGGTTACTCTTGATTTTTCCTTGTATATTAATAATCTCTTGCAATTCATCATATAAGATGTAATCTCACTGTCTAGGACCAAAACTATAGGAGAGGACTTGAACTTGAGGCTTTTAACCACACTTCTATGAACAACAACAACAGAAAAAATGCTAAATATTGTGGTCTGTTAGATAAGGTATTAAATTCTTTTCAATAAAGTGAATGATTAGATTGCACTGAACCAATAGTCTTCTAGCAGCTCAGTTTTAGTCCTTTAGAATTATCCCTGAGATAGTGGTGAAGATAGGGAAGATTGTACTCTGAATACAGTTCCCATAGACATATGTACCCATCTGTCTTAATCTATTGTATATTGATACATCAGTATTGAAAACACGTGGGCTCCCATGAGAGCAGACATGTGGTTAGGCTTTGTTGGCACTAACGTTTGGATAAATCTCTCTGGAATGTAGTGGGGGCAAATAAGGTAGAGAGAAATGGGCACATTCCCAAGCCTCATTCAATTCCACCGGAGCTGTGTTTCAAAAATGATCCCTCTACCTTGAGCTGGAAATAACAATTCAAAATTTGAAGTTGCCATGGAGACCTGTCTCATTGCCAGGCTGACACCTGCAAGGGGTCATTCATGAGCCCTCTAGGAGCCTGGGCATCAGTGCTCCCTAGAATGTGGTCAATTCAGAGCTTTATGGGCCTCACCACAGCTGATGAGGGTAAAGGTGCCATAGAGAAACAGAGAGACAATGATCCATCTCAGAAGGGATGGAGACTCTCGAGACTCACACTCTGAGGTACATGATTGAGGCCTTTGGAAATTGCAATTAAGAGTAAATGGCTGGTGGCAGCGGCGGCGGTGGCGGCGGCGGCAGCAGTGGCTGCTCCAGCTGAAGGGCCATCAGCAGTGGAACCAAGGCGTCACAGGGACCAGTTAGGCCCTGCGCCCACGACCACTGACCTTCGCTGACCAGCCGGGCGGCAAGCAGCTGCAGTTGTTCGGCGCCTTTCCTGCACGGAAGCCACTTCATAACTCGGCCTCCCACCAGTCAGGAGAGGTGCATCCATCTTGGTTCCGTACTCCAGGGATCGGACAGACTGAGGTACACAAACATAATCCGAGGCCAACACCGCGGTGGTCTGAGCCCGACGGGCGTTGGCCTGCACCCAGGCCCTGGGCGGGTCGGGGGGCCATCGGGGTGCCAACCCAGCTAGGAGGTTTTTTGCCCAGGCCTGCGTGTGCGCTGCCGCCATTTTGCCTGCAGGACGACAGAGAGCTCTGGCGGGCAGACCTGTAACAGGCATAGCCTGAGGCTAACAAAGCGGGGGTCCAGGCCCCAAAAGGCACAGGACTGACCCCAAGAACTGGGCGGCTTGGTGGGCCATCTGTGAGTCAACCCGCCCAGGTGATTGTTAGCAAAGCAGACTCTCCCGGCGCTTTCAGGGAGCGCGGGCGCGCACGCCCGCCATCCTAGTCACCTGGCGGACCCAATTAACAGTCATAGCCCTAAGGGAACTTTGCTCGGACCTTGGCCTCCCAGGCTTTTGCCTGGACTCAGGGACTGAGCGGCCAGGCTAACCTTGTGTGCGACAGCCCAATTGGCGGATTGGCTGCCCAGCGGAGTGAAAGGAACACAGTGGAGGTCACAGCAGCATACACCGTCGGCACTCCCTGGGGATGCACACAGGCTCCATCTGGTCCACAGACACAATCTGGGGCAAGGACTCAGGCAGAAGCCCTCAGCTCTACTCTCTCCGCTTCCGGATCCAGATCAGTCTGGGCAGCAGCACCACATCTCCAAGTCCTGCAAGTAGCTAGCTGGGCTTCCGGGCGGCCAGCTGGGAGAAGTCAGTGTGCTCCAGTGAATCCAGCGGGCCCCAGCGGGAGCCTTCGGGTGCCTGCTTTGGGATCTGAACAGCCTGGGCAGCAGCACCCAGTCTACAAGCAGTGCAGGAGGTAAGCTGTGCACCAGAGGCCAACTGGGAAGGGGCAGCTTGCACTGGTGAGTCCAGCACTGACAAGACCAAGTAACACCAGTGAGAACTAGATGGCAAAAGGCAAACGCAGGAACGTCACTAACAGAAATCAAGGCAATATGGCAACATCTGAACCCAATTCTCCTCTACCAACATGTCCTGGATACCCCATCACACCAGTAAAACAAGATTTGGATTTAAAATCACTGGTCATGATGCTGGTACAGGAACACATGAAGGACATACTTAAAGAAATTCAGGAGAAAATGGATCAAAAGTTAGAATCCCTTGCAAGGGAAACACAAAAATCATTGAAAGAAATCCAGGAGAATACAAAAGCCAACAAGGAGGAAATGCAAAAAACACTTAAAGAAATACAGGAGAACTTTGGTCAACAGGCTGAGGTCATGAAAGACGAAACACAAAAATCTCTTAAAGAAATACAGGAGAACTTTGGTCAACAGGCTGAGGTCATGAAAGAGGAAACACAAAAATCTCTTAAAGAATTACAGGAAAACACAAACATGCAAGTGAAGGAGCTAAATAAAACCATCCAGGATCTAAAATCAGAAGTAGAAACAACTAAGAAAACTCAAAGGGAGACAACTTTGGAGATAGAAAGCCTTGGGAAGAAATCAGGGGACAGAGATGCAAATATCAACAACAGAATACAAGAGATAGAAGAAAGAATCTCAGATGCTGAAGATTCCATAGAAACCATGGACTCAACAGTTAAAGAAAATGCAAAATGCAAAAAGCTTGTAACCCAAAATATCCAGGAAATCCAGGACACAATGAGAAGACCAAACCTAAGGATTATAGGCATAGATGAGAGTGAAGATTTACAACTTAAAGGGCCAGCAAACATCTTCAATAAAATTATGGAAGAAAACTTCCCTAACCTAAAGAGAGAGATGCCCATGAATATACAAGAAGCCTACAGAACTCCAAACAGACTGGACCAGAACAGAAATACTTCCCGTCACATAATAATCAAAACACCAAATGTTCTAAACAAAGAAAGAATACTAAAGGCAGTAAGAGAAAAAGGCCAAGTAACATATAAAGGAAGACCTATCAGAATCACAGCAGACTATTCACCTGAGACTATGAAGGCTAGAAGGTCCTGGGCAGATCTCATGCAGACTCTAAGAGAACACAAATGCCAACCAAAACTACTATATCCAGCAAAACTCTCAATCACCATAGATGGAGAAACTAAGATATTTCATGACAAAACCAAGTTTACCCAATATCTATCCACAAACCCGGCCCTAAAAAAGATAATAGGAGGACAACACCAATACAAGGAGGGAAACTTCACCCTGGAAAAAGCAAGATAGTAACCTTTCATCAAACCCAAAAGAAGTTAAGCATTCAAATTTAAAAAATAACGTCAAAAATGATAGGAAGTAACAATTACTATTCCTTAATATCTCTTAACATCAATGGACTTAATGCCCCAATAAAAAGACACAGACTAACTGAATGGATACGTAAATAGGACCCTACATTTTGCTGCTTACAGGAAACACACCTCAGGGTCAAAGACAAACACTACCTTAGAGTAAAAGGCTGGAAGACAATTTTACAAGCAAATGGTCTCAGGAAACAAGCTGGAGTAGCCATTTTAATATCAGATAAAATTGACTTTCAACCCAAAGTCATCAAAAGAGACCCTGAGGGACACTTCTTGCTGGTCAAAGGAAAAATACAAAAAGAAGAACTGTCAATCCTGAACATCTATGCCCCAAATGCAAGGGCACCCTCTTTCGTAAAAGAAACTTTATTAAAACTAAAAGCACACATTGCACCTAACACAATAATTGTGGGTGACTTCAACACTGCACTTTCCTCAATGGACCGATCAGGAAAACAGAAACTAAACAGGGACACAATGAAACTAATTGAAGCTTTGGACCAATTAGATTTAACAGATATATATAGAACATTCTATCCTAAAACAAAAGAATATACCTTTTTCTCAGCACCTCATGGTACCTTCTCCAAAATCGACCATATAATTGGTCACAAGACAGACCTCAACAAATATAAGAAGATAGAACTAATCCCATGCCTCCTATCTGATCACTATGGAGTAAAAGTGGTCTTCAATAGCAACAGAAACAACAGAAAGCCCACATACACGTGGAAACTGAACAATACTCTACTCAATGATACCTTGGTCAAGGAAGAAATAAAGAAAGAAATTAAAGGCTTTTTAGAATACAATGAAAATGAAAACACAACATACCCAAATCTATGGGACACAATGAAAGCAGTGCTAAGAGGAAAACTCATAGCCCTGAGTACCTCCAAAAAGAAAATGGAGAGAGCATACATTACCAGCTTAATGACACACCTGAAAGCCCTAGAACAAAAAGAATCTATTTCGCCCAGGAGGAGTAGAAGGCAGGAAATCATCAAACTCAGGGCCGAAATCAATCAAGTAGAAACAAAGAGAACCATACAAAAAATCAACAATACCAGGAGCTGGTTCTTGGAGAAAATCAACAAGATAGATAAACCCTTAGCCAGACTGACCAAAGGGCACAGAGAAAGTATCCAAATTAACAAACTTAGAAATGAAAAGGGAGATATAACAACGGAAACTGAGGAAATCCAAAAAATCATCAGATCCTACTACAAGAGCCTGTACTCAACACAACTGGAGAATCTGGAGGAAATGGACAATTTCCTTGACAGATACCAAATACCAAAATTAAATCAGGACCAACTAGACCATCTAAACAGTCCCATAATGCCTAAAGAAATAGAAGGAGTCATAGAAAGTCTTCCAACCAAAAAAAGCACAGGACCAGATGGCTTCAGTGCAGAATTCTACCAGACCTTCAAAGAAGAGTTAACACCAATACTCTTCAATCTATTCCACAAAATAGAAACAGAAGGAACACTACCCAATTCCTTCTACGAAGCCACAATTACGCTGATACCAAAGCCACACAAAGATCCAACAAAGAAAGAGAACTTCAGAACAATTTCCCTTATGAACATCGATGCAAAAATACTCAATAAAATTCTTGCCAACCGAATCCAAGAACACATCAAAACGATCATCCACCATGATCAAGTAGGCTGTATCCCGGGAATGCAGGGTTGGTTCAATATACGGAAATCCATCAATACAATCCACTACATAAACAAACTCAAAGAACAAAACCACATGGTCATTTCATTGGATGCTGAAAAAGCATTTGACAAAATTCAGCATCCCTTCATGCTTAAAGTCTTGGAGAGAACAGGAATTCAAGGCCCATACCTAAACATAGTAAAAGCAATATACAGCAAACCGGTAGCCAGCATCAAACTAAATGGAGAGAAACTTGAAGCAATCCCACTGAAATCAGGGACCAGACAAGGCTGCCCCCTTTCTCCTTATCTTTTCAATATTGTACTTGAGGTACTAGCTCGGGCAATTCCACAACATAAGGAGGTCAAAGGGATACAAATTGGAAAGGAAGAAGTCAAACTATCATTATTTGCGGACGACATGATCATCTACCTAAGTGACCCAAAGAACTCCACTAGAGAGCTCCTACAGCTGATAAACAACTTCAGCAAAGTGGCAGGTTATAAAATCAACTCAAGCAAATCAGTGGCCTTCCTATACTCAAAGGATAAGCAGGCTGAGAAAGAAATTAGGGAAATGACCCCCTTCACAATAGCCACAAACAGTATAAAGTATCTTGGGGTGACTCTTACCAAACATGTGAAAGATCTGTATGACAAGAACTTCAAGACTCTGAAGAAGGAAATGGAAGAAGACCTCAAAAAATGGGAAAACCTCCCATGCTCCTGGATCGGTAGAATCAATATAGTTAAAATGGCCATTTTGCCTAAAGCACTATACAGATTCAATGCAATACCCATCAAAATCCCAACTCAATTCTTCACAGAGTTAGAAAGAGCAATTATCAAATTCATCTGGAACAACAAAAAACCCAGGATAGCTAAAACTATTCTCAGCAACAAAAGAAAATCTGGGGGAATCAGTATCCCTGACCTCAAGCAATACTACAGAGCAATAGTGTTAAAAACTGCATGGTATTGGTACAGTGACAGGCAGGAGGATCAATGGAACAGGATTGAAGATCCAGAAATGAACCCACACACCTATGGCCACTTGATCCTCGACAAAGAGGCTGAAAACATCCAATGGAAAAAAGATAGCCTTTTCAACAAATGGTGCTGGTTCAACTGGAGGTCAGCATGCAGAAGAATGCGAATTGATCCATCCTTGTCTCCTTGTACTAAGCTCAAATCCAAATGGATTAAGGACCTTCACATAAAGCCAGACACTCTGAAGCTAATAGAAAAGAAACTGGGGAAGACCCTTGAGGACATCGGTACAGGGAGAAAGTTTCTGAACAGAACACCAATAGCGTATGCTCTAAGAGCAAGAATTGACAAATGGAACCTCATAAAATTACAAAGTTTCTGTAAGGCAAAGGACACCATCAAGAGGACAAATCGGCAACCAACAAATTGGGAAAAGATCTTCACCAATCCTACATCAGATAGAGGGCTAATATCCAATATATATAAAGAACTCAAGAAGTTAGACTCCAGAAAACCAAACAACCCTATTAAAAAATGGGGTACAGAGTTAAACAAAGAATTCTCACCTGAAGAACTTCGGATGGCGGAGAAGCATCTTAAAAAATGCTCAACTTCATTAGTCATTAGGGAAATGCAAATCAAAACAACCCTAAGATTTCATCTTACTCCACTCAGAATGGCTAAGATTAAAAATTCAGGAAACAGCAGGTGTTGGAGAGGGTGTGGAGACAGAGGAACACTCCTCCATGGCTGGTGGGGTTGCAAATTGGTACAACCACTCTGGAAATCAGTCTGGCGGTTCCTCCGAAAACTGGGCACCTTACTTCCAGAAGATCCTGCTATACCACTCCTGGGCATATACCCAGAAGACTCCCAACCATGTAATAAGGATACATGTTCTACTATGTTCATAGCAGCCCTGTTTGTAATTGCCAGATGCTGGAAAGAACCCAGGTATCCCTCAACAGAAGAGTGGATGCAAAAAATGTGGTATATCTACACAATGGAGTACTATTCAGCCATTAGAAACAATGAATTCATGAAATTCTTAGGCAAATGGATGGAGCTAGAGAATATCATACTAAGTGAGGTAACCCAGACTCAAAAGGTAAATCATGGTATGCACTCACTAATAAGTGGATATTAACCTAGAAAACTGGAATACCCAAAACATAATCCACACATCAAATGAGGTACAAGAAGAAAGGAGGAGTGGCCCCTGGTTCTGGAAAGACTCAGTGAAACAGTATTCAGCAAAACCAGAACGGGGAAGTGGGAAGGGGTGGGTGGGAGGACAGGGGAAGAGAAGGGGGCTTGCGGGACTTTCGGGGACTGGGGGGGCTAGAAAAGGGGAAATCATTTGAAATGTAAATAAATTATATCGTATAAAAAAAAAGAGAGAAAAAAAAAGAAAAAAAAAAAGAGTAAATGGCTTGGGCTGTCTCTGATCCAGAGGCGGAGACTGGAAGACTCTTGACAGAGGCCTCCTGACTGGATCCTCAGCTCTGCAGGGCCGGACTCACCAGTGCAAGCTGCCTCTTCCTAGCTGGCTGCTGGGTGTATAGCTGGCTTCCTGCACTGCTTCGAGATGGCACGCTGTGGTATATACACACAATGGAGTAGTATTTAGCCATTAGAAACAATGAATTCATGAAATTCTTAGACAAATGGATGGAACTGGAGAACATCATCCTAAGTGAGGTAACCCAGTCGCAAAAGAACACTCATGGTATGCACTCACTGATAAATGGATATTAGCCTAGAAGCTTGGAATACTCAAGACACAATGCACATATCAAATGGTGCCCAAGAAGAAGGAAGGAGTGGCCCCCAATCATGGAAAAGCTCAGTGCAGCAGTGTCAGGGAATACCAGGACAGGGAAGTGGGAAGGGGTGGATTGGGTAACAGGGGGAGGGAAGAGGACTTATGGGACTTTCTTTGGGAGGGGGGATCCAGGAAAGGGAAAATCACTTGAAATGTAAATAAAGAATATATCAAATAAAAAAAAAGAGTAAATGGCTTTTTCTATGG
Organism: Apodemus sylvaticus; assembly: GCF_947179515.1. Classification (NCBI taxonomy): domain Eukaryota; kingdom Metazoa; phylum Chordata; class Mammalia; order Rodentia; family Muridae; genus Apodemus; species Apodemus sylvaticus. The sequence goes on from NC_067475.1 coordinate 18,508,441, forward strand.
ATATTTATTAGCTACACACAGAATAATCAGCTAGACTGTGAGACCACACTTGCAGAGTTTCAATAACAGCAGACATTTTTAGATTATTTTTCAGATATTTTTACATTATAAAAGGGAGTTTTCTTTTCAATTTTTTCTTGCCTTAAAAATGACTTAAAAGGAAGTTATAAAATTCTATTGGTATGTTTGTAATTCCAAACTGAAATTAGGAATTCTGTTTCCTTTCTGAATCAGACACCAAAGGTATCTTCCCAGCACTTAAGAATTTTATTTCCTTGTTTAGCTCTGTACCCCATTTTTAAGGGGGTTATTTGGCTCTCTGGAGTCTACCTTCTTGAGTTCTTTGTATATCTTGGATATAAGACCTCTGTTGGATGTAGTGTTAGTAAAGATCTTTTCCCAATTTGTTGGTTGCTGTTTGGTTCTTTTGACAATGTCCTCTTCCGTATAGAAACATTGTAATTTTATGAGGTCCCATTTGTTAATTCTTGATCTCAGAGAATAAGCTATTGCTGTTCTGTTCAGGAACTTTTCCCCTGTGCCCATGTCCTCAAGGGTCTTCCACAGTTTTTTTTTTCTATTAGTTTCAGTGTGTCTGGTTTTATGTGGAGGTCCTTGATCCACTTGGACTTGAGCTTAGTACAAGGAGATAAGAATTGATCAGTTTGCATTCTTCTGCATGCTGACCTCCAGTTGAACCAGCACCATTTGTTGAAAAGGCTATCTTTTTTCCACTGGATGTTTTCAGCCCCTTTGTCGAGGATCAAGTGACCATAGGTGTGTGGGTTCATTTCTGGGTCTTTAATCCTATTCCACTGATCCACCTGCCTATCACTGTACCAATACCACACAGTTTTTAACACTATTGCTCTGTTGTACTGCTTGAGGTCCAGGATACTGATTTCCCCAAAAGTTCTTTGACTGTTGAGAATAGTTTTAGCTATCCTGGGTTTTTTGTTATTCCAGATGAATTTAAGAATTGCTCTTTCTAACTCTATGAAGAATGGAGTTGGGATTTTGATGGCGATTGCGTTGAATCTATATATTGCTTTTGGCAAGATGGCCATTTTAACTATATTAATTCTGCCAATCCATGAGCATGGATGATTTTTCAATTTTCTGAGGTCTTCTTCAATTTTCTTCTTCAGAGGCCTGAAGTTCTTCTCATACAGATCTTTCACTTGTTTGGTTAGAGTCACACAAAGATACTTTACATTGTTTGTGGCTATTGTAAAGGGTGTCATTTCCCTAATTTCTTTCTCAGCTTGCTTATCCTTTGAGTATAGGAAGGCTACTGATTTGTTTGAGTTGACCTTATAACCAGCCACTTTGCTGAAGTTCTTTATCAGCTTTAGGAGTTCTCTGGTTGAGGTTTTTGGGTCAGTTAAGTATCATATATCTATGTATCATCTGCATATTATACTATCATATCATCTGCAAATAGTGATAGTTTGACTTCTTCCTTTCCAATTTGTATCCCTATCCCTATCAACTTCATGTTTTCAGTTCCTTGGTCGAAGATCAAGTGACCACAGGTGTGAGGGTTCATTTCTGGGTCTTCAATCCTATTCCATTGATCTACCTGCCTGTCAGTGTACCAATACCATGCAGATACTGAGAAACACCTAAAGAAAGGATGTTCAATATCCTTAGTCATCAGGGAAATGCAAATCAAAACAACCCTGAGATTTTACCTCATACCAGTCAGAATGGCTAAGATCAAAAACTCAGGAGAAAATAGGTGCTGGTAAGGATGTGGAGAATGAGGAACACTCATCCACTGCTGGTGGGGTTGAAAACTGGTACTACCACTCTGGAAATCAGTCTGGCAGTTTCTCAGAAAACTGGGAATGATACTTCCAAAGGACCCCACTATACCACTCCTGGGCATATACCTGGAGGATTCCCCAGCATGTAATAAGGATACATTCTCCACTATGTTCATAACAGTTCTTTTTATAATAGCCAGAAGCTGGAAAAGAACCCAGATGTCCCTCAATGGAGGAATGGATACAGAAAATGTGGTATATATATATATATATATATATATACATATATATATATATATATATATACACAATGGAGTGCTATTCAGCCATTAGAAACAATGAATTCATGAAATTCTTAGACAAATGGATGGAGCTGGAGAACATCATCCTAAATGAGGTAACCCAGTCTCAAAAGAACATTCATAGTATGCACTCAGTAATAAGTGGATATTAGCCTAGATTCTTGGAATACACAAGCACAATGCACATATCAAATGATGCCCAGGAAGAAGGAAGGAGTGGCCCCTGGTTCTCGAAAGGCTCAGTGCCACAGTGTAGGGGAATACCAGAACAGGGCAATGGGAAGGGGTGGATTGGGCAATAGGGGGAGGGCAGAGGGCTTATGGGACTTTGGGGAGTGGGGATCCAGGAAAGGGGAAATCATTTGAAATGTAAATAAAAAATATATCGAATAAAAAAGGAAAAAAAAGAATTTTATTTCCTAGTTATTTTAAAATTTTGATACATGGAAAAATACTCTTTTTACCAAAAAGTCCATAGAAAAATTTGTTACTAATCAATTTTAGTTTTGCCTTTACCTAAGGGCTCAGGATTAAACATTATGCACCATTCACAGAAAATATAATTTCTGTATTATGCTATAATTTAGACAGTAATATAATTTATATAAACAATATAGTTTGATTTTTAAGATATTTTGTCATCTTGTCCCAGAATTCACCATTAAATCTTTCACTCTCTGCAGTAGCAAACAAACTTACCCTATGTTGACTGGAAGGATTTCCTCAGTATAGTTAAATTGTTGCTTTTATCTAGAAGATGCTGACATGCTAACTTCTAATGTCATGATAACATTAGTCCATTATGTATTTATTCACCAAATTCTTAACAGTTAGCAGTAGGCACCCACAACATCTTAGCAAGTGCTCTTTTTTCTAATGTTTATATCTATATCCAATTATCCAATGTTATGGCAATATCTTATAATTGTCTTATCTACTAACAGAAAAGCTCACATTTGTTGAATGAATCTTATCTTTGCTATTCTTATTACTTTCATTGAATCATAAGGACAGTAAAAAAATGCCTGCTTGTTGTCTGCAATTGTATATAATTGGTGGCCTCAGTTGTGTCAAGTATATGGACAGGAGTCAAATATATGATGACTGAATAATTGCTAGCATCTATCACTGAACATCTGAGTTTGCTTCAGATACCAAGCTAGGTTTCACAATATGTAGTGTGTCAGTCCATGCCATCATAAAATTTTAAAAAAGAAAGAAAACACTTTAAAGAGAATATCATTAATATTCTATTATCAGCCAGGCAGTGGTGGTGCCTGCCTTTAATCCCTCCCTCTGGTAGGAAGACACAGGTGGATTTCTGAGTTTGAGGTGAGCCTGGTCAACAGAGTGATTTCCAGGACAACCAGGGCTGTACATAGAAACCCTGTCTCAAAAAACCAAAACAAAAAAAATTCTATTATGTCAAAAATTGAACAACAGTAACAACAAATTCTAATGCAATAGTTAATGTTGAAATGTGTGTTCATGTCCTCACAACTTGTTCTTCCACAGAACTAATAGATTGCTTGAAATAATATGTAAAAGCTCAAGTGAACAATGATCTGGATGAGCTTTAAGTGAGAGGTAAAGAAAGAGTTAGCTCCCAAGACCCTTACCCATGTGCCTTCTAGGGAGACCCTAGGAATGATGCCTGGATCTTTGCCCTGTCCGTGCTTTTGAGTAGCACTTTTTTACTATCAGTTCCTATAAAGTCCTGATCTGTGAGTTTGAAGAGATGTGGCTCATCTTCATATTAGGTTTAAAATAGTGATGACACTTAGCATGTTCTTTGGACATTTGAACTAAAAATTAGCTTCCTATTTTAAAACTCATTTTAGTATCATAATGGTATTGTCATGAATCCTCTTCCCAATCTTTCCCTCTTATGAATTTCTACAAAAAACTGAGAATAATTCAGATTTAAATTTCACTTTTCAATTAATAACTCACCTAATCATTTATTTAAAAAAGCCACTTACTATACCAAAATACATCCAGGCTTATAATGCTTTAAAACTAACAAATTGAGATTCAGATACCTGCATAGAAATTTCCTTGTTTCAAGCCTATTTGCAAAGAAAAATGTGTCATCAATTTTAACAGGTGTGAATGTTATCCTATGTGTATGATAACCTTCAAAAGTAAAGAAAAATACCCATGCATGTGCATGGCCAACACAAAATGAACTCTTAATAGTATTAAAAGACTTACAACACTTTGTCTATGAATCTTTTAACAGTACAAATCTTTTGCTCATATATTATGGTTCCCAGTATTTTTGTATGGATCTTCTGTGTATATTTCAGTGTTTGTATGTGTTTCGTGTGTCTTTTCTCTGAATTTTTCTGTTTGCATGTTTTGTCACATTCTAGCAATTTTGTAATTTTACCTTTATCACCATCATTATTATCATTATAGGTCTATTTGTTTTCTAATGAGAGGAAAAAGAAGAGTGTAGATTTGTGTGTTTGGGAGGGGAAATGCAGAGGATCTGGGAGCAATCAAGGGAAGGGACACAATAACCAGAGTATAGTGTTGAAAAACACAAATATATTTCAATAAATCAATACAATTACATTAAATTATATAAAATTATATATATAAAGAATATACACAATATTATTCTATATTTATAATTATACATAACTTTATTATGTATTATATAAACATGCTATGTGATAAATATATGTAATAAATTTATATGTATTACATATATGTAATTTTGTATTTACATGTAATTACATGTAATTTTGTATTTAATAAGTACATGTATTAAATATATGTAATAAACAATGCAAATATATTTATATTTATATATAATTATATAAAACTGTAATATTATAATTAATATAATAAAACTAAAAGAATGTAAATAATTACCTAGTCAGTTGGTGAAGTGCTTGCCTAAGATATTGAAGGACCTAGTATTGATGTCCAGTATCTTCTAATCTATGTTTGCTAACACACAGCTGTAGTTTGTCATTCAGCAGGTGGTAGTAGAAGGATCAGGAGTTACTGGTCATACTTGGTTACATAATGAGCCCTGGGTCAACTTAGCCTAGTTTTCAATCCTCGTATTAAAACCAAAACCAACTAACCATACAACCAATAAATGACCCCTCCCCCAATCAAACCTATGACTTGCCCCACCATATATGCTTATCGGACTATCTGTTTTCCCTCTTCCTCAGGGCAAGATCCCCAAACTGAAATATCCAGCTGGCCCAAGGAATGCATCAGACAATGCTTCCCAGGAGGTAGTGTTTTGTCTTTGACTGGCCAATGAGTGAACCACAACTCTTAGCCAAAATTGACAGTATACCAGAAAGCCACACACATAAGTTAATAGTTTCTCAAGAGATATGTAAACTTTGTTTTATGATTGACATTTTGGTACACAGCTGTAATCATGGCCAATTAGAATGCTGAGGTAGTGGAGGATCCCAAGCTTGATGCCGACCCAGGCTAAAATCATTTGAGGTTGATAAACATGCCAAAGTATGAGGGATTGAGTTCAGTAGAGCAGGAAGTGCTTATAGTAGGTGGAGGTCCTGGCTCAATTCCCAAAACCAGAAGTAACTAACCAACATGCCAATTACAAAAGTTGGCAAATATAGATAGAACAGGGCTGGAGAAACAGCTCAAAGAATGTTCACTTACTCAGCATTTAAGGGAGGCCAGTGGTTTAATGCACAGAATCACAGAAGCACATAAATTAATAAATAGATAAAATTGATAAATATAAAGTAGAGCTGTGGATGATATATCAGGTCATATGTTTAATCCTCACTGTTGCAGCCCATCACACAGCCAACCAAAGATTTCAGTTAATTCACGTGAGTGAGAAATGAAACAGCAGGACTTGAATGCATGGTTAGTGAATGAGTGAGAAACAAATTTGAAGTTAATCTTCCATACAGAGAAGACTTTCTGGATATGGGAACTCTACGGTAACCCATGTCAAGACAGACTGTACTAACCTGTCTCACTGCCTTGAAACTCTTGACTTTCTTAGACAAAGGCTCTACATGTTCATTTGGAAATGGACTCGGAAATAACAATTCATTCTACACAATAGACTGCTTCATTCATTTTGATGGGAAATTATGCTAGGAATTCTTTAAACAAGCTATTTAATCATTAATTTAATTTTGTAGTGGCATGAAGAACAATAAAAGTAAAAACATAAGTAAAACAATTATGGGTTTTACACAATGGATTCATAGAAGCCAGATGAGGATGATGACAAGGAGGAAGATAAAGGGAGAAAAAAAAGAGTTTCTATTCAGTACAGTGGGGCTATTGAGGATATGGGCTACTACAACTTGTAATATGGAGAGTGAAAACTTTTCATTATACTGTACATGTTATGTGTGCATAGGACTGGGGAATCTAGTGCAAGCCTACATGGATGACATCAACACTGGTACAGTACCTTGTTTGGAGAGTGCAGTAAAAACACTGGCTGAGCATGAGAACACAGCAGCTCTACAGAAAGCAGCTGGCATCTAAGGTGAGCAGATGGCCCAGTGAGTGAGGCTCCCCATAGACACATTCCAGGAGCTGATAGATGTGCATGCAGCCTATGAGAAGGAAGCCATTGCTGTCTTCATGGAGCACTCCATCAAAGATGACCAGTGGAGGTTTCAGTAGAAGCTTGTGGTGATGTACCTTAGCATTTATTCTTACTGAGGCCCATGCTACTGCCATACAGCTCTGACTATGGTTTTGGATTTTATGCTGCCTCTTTGTATAAAGCATCCTGGGTTCTTATTGGTAACTGGTTTTTCAGCACAACTCCACTCCTTTATCTATTAGATTCTTTTCATTTTTAACAGTTCTCTTTGTTTAAGTGCATGGGTGTTTTGCTTGTGTACAATTGGTATATTTTACCTATGAATGCTAGAAGGATGCATTGGATTTCTTGTATCTTGGTCCAATGGAAGAGCAGTCATTGTTGTTGAGTGCTGAGCCATCTCTATAGGTCAAGTCCATTTTTATCTCTATAAAATAAGTTGATATATGCATAATGTGTTTAAAAATAGGTACTTAGGGAATCACTGTTTGTCAAGTCAGGTGCAGCACTGGGTGTATGGGTCTCTGTTCAGTGCATTCCAATCTTAAATCAAGTTCCCCCAAGGGGGAAGAACTTGGGTTTTGTCTAAAGGCTCTAGAATCTCCTTTGTCTTTAGTGTATCAGGGGCCAGTCGGCCTTTCCCTTACATCTCATCTCTACAGATTTTCTTTTCTGTAATCAACTATAGAAACTGACTTTGTCAAAGATTAAGTAGTAATAGGTATATAGATTCATTTCTGGGTCTTCAATTCTATTCCATTGATCTACCTGCCTGACACTGTACCAAGACCATGCAGTTTTTTTTTTTTTTTTTTTATCACAATTGCTCTGTAGTACTGTTTGAGGTCTAGAATACTGATTTCCCCCCAGAAGTTCTTTTATTGTTGAGAATAGTGTCAGCTAGCCTGGGTTTTTGTTATTCAAGATAAATTTGAGAATTGCTTTTTTTTTATTCTATGAAGAATTGAGTTGGGATTTTAATGCTGATTGCACTGAATCTGTAGATTGCTTTTGGCAGGATGTCCATTTTTACTATATTAACCCTGCCAATCCACAAGAATCGGAGATCTTTACATCTTCTGAGGTCTTCTTCAGTTTCTTTCCTCAGAGACTTGAAGTTCTTGTCATACAAACCTTTCACTTGCTTGGTAGAGTCACACTAAGATGCTTTATATTGTTTGTGACAATTGTGATGGGTGTTGGTTCCTTAATTTCTTTCTCAGCCTGTTTATCTTTTGAGTATTGGAAGGCTACTGATTTGTTTGAGTTAATTTAATCATCTGCAAATAGTGATAGTTTGACTTCTTCCTTTATAATTTGGATCCCTTTGACCTCCTTTTGTTGTCTAAATGATCTAACTAGCAATTAAGTTCCATATTGAATAGATATGGAGAGAGAGGGCAGCCCTATTTACTCCCTGATTTTAGTGGCATTGCTTCAATTTTTCTCCATTTAGTTTGATGTTTGCTACTGGTTTGCTGTATATTGCTTTTACTATATTTAGGTATGGTCTTTGAATTCCTGATCTTTCCAAAACGTTTAACACGAAGAGATGCTGAATTTTGTTGAGTGATTTTTCAGCATCTAATGTAATGATCATGTGTTTTTTTTTCTTTGAGTTTGTTTATATAGTGGATTACATCAATGGATTCTGATATACTGAACCATCCCAGCATCCCTGGGATGAAAAAAAGATAGCCTTTTGAACAAATGGTGCTGTTTCAACTGGTGGCTAGCATGCAGAAGAATGCAAATTAGTCCTTTCTTGTCTCCTTGTACAAAGTACAGGTCCATGTGGATCAAGGGCCTCCACATAAAACCAGACACATTGAAACATCAAAGGCAGGAGAGCCCTTGGCCCTGAGAAAGCTCAATATTTCAGGGGAATACCAGTTCAGAAAGGGGGGTCAAGGTGTTGAGCAGGGGAAGGGGGTATAGGATAGGGTGCTTTTGCACAGGAAACAAGAAAGGGGATAATATTTGAAACGTAAGTAAAGAAAATATCTAATAAAGAAAAGTGACATTGACAGGTTCCTATGGTTAAGTAAATCTAATTTCTTTTTCTTTTGTCAAAGTTTAAATATGAGCCCCTAACAATATTAACTGTTTATTTTATTATCAGTTTCCAAATAGTAATGTGCTATCAATTTTAGAACTGACAAACTATTATTTCTCTTTAAAGTGTCACTATAAATTAATGACTTCATTTGTCCTTCTGAGAGGTAACAGAATGAAGCTTTATAGGTTAAGACTGTCCTTCCTGGTCAGTACAATCCATCTTTTGAAGTCAGTCCATGCTGTTAAGTGATGCTGTTCAGATTAATGTCCATCTTATTCTGGATGATGCAGGGTGTAGTTGCACCTTAAGGCAGAGGCGCCATTCCCATGACCAGGGACATTATCATAATACTTCTATTTTACTCTGTCTCTGATGATTATAAAAATTACAATATAAGTGAGCAAAGAATCTCACTTATAATTTACAAGTATAAATGGGTGTGGAGTTGATGTAACTCCTGTTTGTCTAATGTCACACCTTTCATTCTCAGTAAAGGAATTCACAAGAACTTCAATTCTCTGTTCATCACAAACCTACTCAGAACTGAGAGGTGGATTTTCTGAGGAGAGGTTTCTAACCACCACAAAGCTTATTTTCCAAGAAAGTTCAGTCCAAGCACATTGTATGGTGAACTTATTATCAATGCAAAGAACACTGTACATCATAGTAGCAAAACAAAGCAGAGTCCACAGCCACTGATCACTCTTGTGTGATACTGCACCTGAGGCCAAGGAAACAGCAGGATTCCAGAAATCACTCAGCATGCTTCCTTGTTTTCCAGAATTCAACACAGGGTATATTTCCTTGTTTCTCATTTCTCTGGTTTTCTTTCTCTACACTAAAGTACAGAAAACTAATTTTCAAGAATCAGTATAATTATGTAAGCTCAATATCTTAAAGACAGCTAGAGTATATAAGACAATGGCTGTCTATCATTTTATGGCCATGGTTCTCAACCAAGGCATTATAACTCCTTTGAGTAATTAATGAACCTTCACAGGGAGTTCATTTCAGATATACTACAAATAAAATATTTACATTAGTATAACAGTAGCAAAATTATTCTTTCATGTAGTAATAGAAATAATTTTCTGGTTGAGGTTAGCACACCATGAGTAACTTTATTAAAGAGTCATAGCATTAGGAAGGTTGAGACCCACCATTTTATGGGATGATATGGCACAAAGATACCAAAGAAAGAAACTCTAGAGGCTTCCTCTTAATCTTTCTATCTTCAATCTTTGTATCAACATCATACAAGTGACATGAATTTATTAATTCATACTGAAAAAAATCATACTTAGAATCTTCATTCTTTAACTATCTTCACTTCCTTTCAAGGAATCCATGAAGCTCTCACTATTCTGTTCATAATAAACCTACTTAGAACTGACAGGTGGATTTTCTATACAAATATTTTGACCCACACCAAACTACATTTTCCTGAGGAAGCTGTTTGACCTTCTGGTTGAACTTTTACTCATTATTGATTTGTGTAAACCCCTTCATCCAGGTAGATGAAGAACACAGATTTCATGTCCACTCACCCCACCCACATAGCTATTGAGCTTGAGGACAAGAAAATTAGAAATGTTAACAGAAGTCACTCACAGTGAACATAAGAGAAATAAGATAATTCCCCATTCATCCTATCCCAGTACACTTTGTGACTGTCACATTACTCTGTCCAGAACAACTACAATGGCTCCTTTCTTCAAACAGCCTTCTTAATTTTTGTTTCCCTTCTCACCCAGCAGGTCAGCATAGAGAAAAGGAAGGAAGAGTTCATGGGACAGAACGAAGCAGCATCTCTCAGTCACTGCCAGTCTGAGCTGGACAAGTTCTCAGAGTCCCTGACAGAGAGTATCTCATGTGGAGCTTTCTCTATTTCTGGGGGAGCCACTTTACCTATAGGTCAGAAAGAAGTTTGAGCAGGACTATAATCAAGTGCCCAGGAAGGTGTGAAGGTGAGATATGAGGGCAAGTGAGGTTATGCAGTGAGGGCACAGCTAGAGCTGGAACTGCTGCTCTTGGTTTCTCAGAGCACACAGGCTTTATGAGCAGAAATCAAAGTGAATGTATTATGACCAATCTAGTCTTTAGATACACAAAATACTACATAATATTAAATAACTTCTACATATTTGTTTCCTCTGGAGGTGATTTTTATCATATAAATCCAAGTGAAAGAATCATTGATTTATTGAATAATCTGTTAGTCTTAATCAGAGTATACATAATATTACAGGAAAAATTTTGTCAGGAATCTTATGATTGTAGATGACAAGGACAAATAGAGTGTGCTCATTAAATATGAACTATTTATCAATCTTAAAGAGGTACAGGCAGCAATGGAGATGATGATGATGGTGGTGATGATGATGATGGTGGTGGTGATGATGATGATGATGATGTGGAGGAGGAGGAGTATGCTAACAGATTGAAAGCTCATTTCCTAAATTGATTTAGTGTTATTTTCCTCATTGGTATATCAATCTAAAACTCAGTGTCAGAATGAATTACTTCTTAACAATAACTCCATGGTGCAGTTGAGAGATGCAATGAGTAGAGAAGCTTACACAGACTTGCCAAAGCAACAGGGCAGCTTCATTCAGAGTGAAGCATTCAGATGGATGAGAGAGGAGTATACAGGCCAGATCCATTGTGACCATGCAAGTGAGGCTTTTCAAATGACACAAGTCCCACCCTGGGTCATAGTGAGTGGATCTAAAAGAGGGCAGAGGCAGTTACTACGGGTATAGTTTGTGTGACTCTCTACTCTGACAGATAGATTAAGTCATGCATTCATTGCTCTAATGCACATGCCCCTTCTCACACACAACTCATCTGATTTAAATCAAATGCATGCTCAATTTGCATTGGCATAAGATGCTAAATGTGGGCATTCCTCAAAAAATTTCTATTGAAGGACAAATTTTTCCAGACAGCACCATGCATGCACTACACACAACATGAGTCCAGATTGGCCTTCCTATTTTATTGGATGCACACACAGGTGATACAGTTGATTAGACCTGTCCTAACATGTTTGACATAGGGGTAAGACACTTACATTATCATTCAGAGAGGAGTGTATGTGTAGTCTATTCAGGAACACAACAAGAGAGTCTGACATGCTAGGTGAAATATTTGAATAGGAGAATGTGTGCATATTACATGCAGGTAAATGTATCAGGATGGCAAGGGCATCATTAAAAGAAGGGGAGGGATATAAACCCTAAACCAAATAAGGTCCAAAACCCCTAGTCTATTTTCTAAGCCTACCTAGGTCTTATGCATCTGTGGAACCATGAGGCTAGAGAACTTGCAGAAGGCTTTTACAGAAGGTTTTATTTTTTAATCTCAGCAAAGAAAGGCTTTATTCCAACCACAGAATTAAAGTCCTCACTTGTGAACAATAGCAGGATTCAAATACTGCAGACAATGTAGTAATTTCATAGAATGATAACTCTTCCATCAGAAAACTTCATCCTTATTGTTTAAGATTTTCTCTCTTTGTTGTACCCAGGCAAGTGAGGTCTTCCAGAACTTCATGAAGTCACAGATCACAGTGGAGGAGTCCATCTTACATTCAGACAAAGCTCTCAGTAATGGAAAGAAATTCATGGCAGGTACAGAGATGCATTCAGCTCTCTAAGACTTCCTGTAGATCCCCATGACTGAGGGATAGGAAGATCTCCTAGACAAGGACCTCCCTCCTGCATCCTTTTCTAGATCTTCAAACTATGATTTGGGCTGGTGTTGCATGCCTACCCAGTCAGTGCATCTCCATCACATAGGGCATCATTGCATGGGTGATGTAAAGTTTCAGAGAGTTTTCATATGGAAGTCAGCCTGATCTCTTGGATTATGAGGGGTTGGTCTCAGTTCTGACTTTCCTTTCTTCCGTCTCTTAAACCCTTGTAGTACAGCTGAGTTGGACAAGAAAGAGTCAGCTGAGAAGGAACTGGAGGTATAGAGGTAGCAACAGAGGAAGGAAGAGCAAGAGATTGAGTCTCAAATGAGAATATTCTCAGAAAACATGGTCCAGCTGCAGAAGAAGATGGAGATGGAAAGGGAGATCTTTCTGAGAGATCAGGAGAGGGTTGTGGACTACAGGGTTAAGGGAAGTCTTGATTGGATGAAAACATAACTAACCATGTCTCCCCTAGAGGAACAGTCTGACACTTTCACAGAAATCATGATCCCCCAATGACATATGACCATGAAAACTTCAGATCCACCTCAATCCTGGTGAAATCATTAACAATAAAGACACACCACTTTCTGTAGTGTTAGTAATCTACATTGGAGTGAAAGAAACATTACCTAGAGGCCACTATGCTTTATAGTAACCTTATTTTACTTCACCTGAAAAATTCCTAGGCCACCACTCCAGGAATTCTTAGCACAGTAGTCAAGGATATTAGTGTGAAATGATCACATTAGTCAGGATATGAGTCTGAGGCTCTGAATTCTGTGCTGTATGTTTCTAGAGCTACTTTCTGCATTCTAAAGGGCTATAGTGCAGTCTTTCTCCCATCTCAGAGACTGAGAGCTCCACTATTAGGGGCAACAGTTAATTACCATCGTTTGTTAGACAAATGTGGTTGACTCAGCTCAATGAAGCTTAGACTGGATGCAAGTTAAACCCTCAACTCCCCTCCTAGATGTTTTACCTTACTCCATAGTTCTCAGGCCCGAAGTCCCCTTCATCCCAGGGAGAGAATTGTGAATTTATGTCCACCATATCTGCTCTCACTCTTGAGGTGAAAGTTGAGGTTTGAACAAACGCTTCAAATTCTATTTTTCATAAGACAGTGGAAACATATGCACAGCTGCTGAAGCTGTTACCATGAAATGCCAGAAATGACCACCATTTTCTCTCCAGCAATTGTGCAGATGGGTACATCCAGAAGTGCAGTGCCCTCAGGAGTGGCAGAGAAGATGGGGGCAGGGTCCTTCCAGGCTCCCTCTGCATCCAGAAGCTGGGTTACTCTACAGCACTCTGAGCACTGGTCCTGCCAAGGGAGAACTGCTCTGGAAGGAGTGATTTGAATCCCAGGTTTGGAGGTGAAACTGCCATTTTCTCTCCAGCAAAAATGTGCAGGCAGGTACATCCAGAAACACAGGGATCTCAGGAGTGGCAGAGAAGCTGGGACAGGGTCCTTCTCGGTTCCATCAGCACCCAGAAGCTGGACTGAACCACAGTACTCTGTGCCAGGGGAAAGGTGGTCTCCCAGGGGTGCTGGGACAGGCTTGTAGGCCCAAAGGAGGGACAATCTCCAGCCAGAGGCAGCAGGACCAACTAACAAGATAGATAACCAGATAGTAATAGGCGAATGTAAGAACATTGCCAACAGAAACCAAGGCAGCATGGTAACATCTGAACCTAGATTTCCCACAACAGCAAGTCCTGGAAACTTTAACACACCGGTAAAGCAAGATTTGGATTTAAAATCACAGCTCATGATGGTGATGGAGGACTTGAAGAAGGACATAAATTACTCCCTTAAAGAAATATAGGAGAACACAAGTAAATAGCTAAAAGCCATTAAAAAATTACAGGAAAGCACAAACAAACAGGTAAAGGAATTGATCAAAATAATCCAGTATCTAATAATGCATGGAGAAACAATAAAGAAATCACAAAGGCAAAGAACTCTGGACATAGAAACCTAGGAAAGAAGTCAGGAGTTATAGATGCAAGCATCAACAACAGAATGCATGAGATCGAAAAGAGAATCACAGGTGCAGAAGATACCATAAAAAAGCATTGCCATAATAGTCAAAGAAAATGCAAAATGCAAAATGCTCTTAACCCCAAACATCCAGGAAATCCAAGACAAAATGAGAAGACCAAACCTAAGAATTATAAGTATAGAAGAGAGTGAAGATTTCCAGCTTAAAGGATCAGTAAATGTCTTTAACAAAATTATAGAAGAAAACTTACCTAACCTAAAGAAAGTGATGCCCATGAACATCCAAAAAGCCTTCCGAACTCCAAATAGATGGGACTAGAAAAGAAATTCCTCCTGTCACATAATAATTAAAAGACCAAATGCTCTAAACAAAGAAAGAATATTAAAAGCAGTAAGGGAAAACGTTCAAGTAACATATCAAGTCATACCTATCAGAATGACACCAGGCTTCTAGCCAGAGACTATGAAATCTCGAAGAACCTAAGGGAACACAAATGCCAACCCAGGCTAATATACCCAGCAAATCTCTAAATTACCATAGATGGAGAAACAAGGTATTCCATGACAAAAACAAATTTATATAATATCTTTCCACAAATCCAGCCCTTCAAAGTATAATGAGTGGAAAACACCAACAAATGGAGGGAAACTACACACTAGAAAAAGCAAGAAAATAATCTTCTTTTAACAAACCAAAGAGAAGAGAGCCACACAAACACAACTCCAAATCTAATAACAAAATTCATATGAATAAACTATCACTTCTCCTTAATATTTCTTACTATCAATGGAATCAGTTCTCCAATTAAAAGATATAGACTAACAGACTGTATATATAAACAGGACCCAACATTTTGTTGCATATAAGAAACTCATCTCAGGCACAAAGACAGACACTACCTCAGAGTAAAAGGTTGAAAAACAATTTTCCAAGAATATGGTCCCAAGAAACAAGCTGGTGTAGTGTCATGTCTACCCTCGCCTGCAAAGAGGATGCAACACCAGGGAGTTTCTTCCTTTAATGGTTTATTCGGGAAACCTTGAATTAAACTTATTTCTTCTTTTGGCGGCCCTGGGCTCTCTCCCAGCCTCACCTTATAAAGCCTACTCAGCTCCATCTGCCCAGGGAGATAGCCAGCCGTTTCCTCATAGGTCAACTAAGTGAGTACCTCATTAGCATGTAAGTGTGATAAGGAATACAGCACACTGCGCATGTACTCAAGTGATTTACTACCAGGGAGCTGCATGTGGCCAGCGCCATCTTGTAATAGAGATGAACAAAGGGAGGCTTACTACAGTGTAGCCATTCTAATATTGATTAAAATCTACTTTCAGACTCAATGCAATAGGATAGGGGAATACCAGAACAGGGAAGTGGGAAGGGGTAGATGGAGGAACAGGGCGAGGGAAGAGGGCTTATGGGACTTGCGGGGAGTGGGGACCCAGAAAATGGGAAATCATTTGAAATGTAAATAAAGAATACATCGAATAAAAAAAAATCCCAGATAGAGAAAAGAAAAAAAAAAAAAAAAGAAAGAAAAAAAAAGAAAAAAAAAAGAAAAAAAATCTACTTTCAACCTAACATAATCAAAAATGATAAGGAAGGGCATTTTATACACATTAAAGGGAAAATCTCCCAAGATGAACTCTCATTTCTAAACATCTATGCTCCAAATTCAAGAGCACCCATATTACTAGAAGGAACTATTAAAGTTCAAAGCACAGATTTTTCCCCATACAATAATAATGGGAGACTTCAACACCCCACTCTCATTAATGGAGATATCAGTGAGACACAAGCTAAACACAGAAACAGTAAAACTAATAGAAGTTATGAAGAGATATTTATAGAACATTTTATCCTAAAATGGAAGAATATACCTTCTCAGCACCTCACCGTACCTTCTCCAATATTGACCATATACTCTGTCACAAAACAGACCTCAGAACATATAAGAAGATTAAAACAATCCCAAGAACCTTATCAGATCACTACCGACTAAGGCTGATCTTCAATAACAACAAAAACAACACAAAGCCCACATACGCATGGAAATTGAACAATATTCTACTCAATGATAACTTGGTCAAGGAGTAAATAAAGAAAGAAATTAAAGCCTTTTTAGAATTTAATGAGAATGAAGGCACAACATACCCACACTTATGGGACACGAAGAAAGCAATGCTAAGAGGAAAACTCATAGCTCTGAGGGCCTCCACAAAGAAACTGGAAAGAGAATACACTACCATCTTGACAGCAGATCTAAAGGCTTTAGAACAAAAAGAAGCAAATACACCTAAGAGGAGTAGAAGTCAAATAATAATCAAACTTAGGGCTGAAACCAACCAAGTAGAAACAAAAAGGGATATACAAAGAATCAACCAAACTAGAAGCTAATTCTTTGAGAAAACCAACAAGATAGATAAACCCTTAGCCAAACTAACCAGAGAGTATAGAGACGGTATACAAATCAGCAAAACCAGAAAGGAAAAGGGAGACATAACAACAGATATTGAGGAAATCTAAGAAAATCATCCGATTCTACTACAAAAGCTTATACTCAACAAAAGTAGAAAATCTCAAAAAAAGGGACAATTTTCTAGTCAGATACCAGGTACCTGTAACTGCCCTAAGTTACATCAAACAGGTTACCTGGAAGGGAAGCTGGGGTTGTATGGCAATGCAGCAAAAAGAGATGAAGACCAAGACAACATTGCTGTTCAAAGTCTCAATGCTTAATGAAGAATTCCCTATAGATAGGCAGAGGAAAACTCTTCCCCAAAGGCTGGAAGCTTCTCAGGAGAACTGGTTCAGTTGTTCTGAAGGTGGCTAGTGTTTCTCAGGAAACTGCAGGTCCTTGAAGAACAATGGAATTCACCTGAACACTTCATCTTAAGTGGATGGGATTATGGCTAACATACAAGTTCCTGAACAAAGGTTGTGAGAGGAACTTAACATTGGTCTATATTAAGTTCCTGCCAGGTGGCATGGAATCTCAATAAGCCTCTCTACAAGTGCCAAAGTTAAATCAGGATCAGATAAATGATCTAAACAATTCCATGACCCCTAAATAAATAGAAGCAGTCACTGATAGTCTCCCAAACAACAACAACAACAACAACAACAACAACAACAACAACAACAAAAAGCCCAGGACCAGATAGGTTTAATGTAGAGTTCTATCAAACCTTCAAAGAAGACCTAATAACAATCCTTTTCAAACTGTTCCACAAAATATAAGCAGAAGGAACACTACCCACTTCATTTAATAAAGCCACAATTACTCTGATACCTAAACCACACAAAGACCCAACAAAGAAAGAGAACTTTAGACCAATTTCACTTATGAATATCAATGGAAAAATACTCAATAAAATTCTTGCCAACCAAATCCAAGAACACATCAAAACAATCATCCACCATGATCAAGTAGGCTTCATCCCAGGGATGCAGGGATGGTTCAATATACAGAAATACATAAATGTAATCCACTATATAAACAAAATCAAAGGAAAAAAACATGATTATTTCATTAGATGGTGAGAAAGCATCTGACAAAATCCAACACTTCTCCATGATAAAAGTATTGGAAAGATCAGAAATTCTAGGTCCATACCTAAACATACTAAAAGCAATATACAACAAACCAGTAGCCAACATCAAACTAAATTGATAGAAACTTGAAGCAATCCCACTGAAATCAGGGACTAGACAAGGCTGTCCACTCTCTCCCTACCTGTTCAATATAGTACTCAAAGTCTTAGCTAGAGTAATTAGACAACAAAAGGAGCTCAAAGGGATACAAATTGGAAAGCAGTTGTCAAAGTATCACTATTTGCATATGATATAATAGTATACTTAAGTGACACCAAATTTCCCCCATATAACTCCTAAACCTGATAAACAACTTTAGCAAAGTGGCTGCATATAAAATTAATTCAAACTAATCAGTAACCTTCCTATACTTAAATGCTAAAGAGACTGAGAAAGAAATTAGGGAAATGACACCTTTTATAGTAGTCACAAATAACAGAAAATACATTGGTGTGACTCTAACCAAGCAAGTGAAAGATCTGTATGACGAGAACTTAAAGATCTCAGAAGATGGAAAGATCTCCCATGCTTATGGATGGGCAGGGTTAAAATTGTAAAAATGTCCACCTTTCCTAAAGCAATCTACAGATTCAATGCAATACCCATTAAAATCCCAACTCAATTTTTCATAGACTTAGAAATACAAATATCCATATTTATTTGGAATAACAACAACAACAACAAAAAAAAAAAAACAGGATAACAAATCTATTATCAACAATCAAAGAACCTCTGGCAGATCACTATCCCTGTCCCCAAGCTATAATACAGAGCAATAATGATAAAAACTTCATGGTATTGGTACAATGACAGTCAGATAGATCAATGTAATAGAGCTGAAGATCTGGAAACGAACCTACAAGTTCACCTATGATCACTTGATCTTTGACAAAGGAGCTAAAACTATCCAGTGGAAAAAAGACAGCATTTTCAACAAATGCTGTTGGGTCAACTGGCCATCAACATGTATAAGTTGATCCATTCTTATCTCCACATACAAAGCTCAAGTCCAAGTGGATAAGAACTTCCACATTAAAAACCAGGTAAACTAAATCTAATAGAAAAGAAAGTTGGGAAGAACCTGGTGCACATGGGCACAGAGGAAAAATTCCTGAACAGAATACCAATAGTTTATGCTCTAAGATCAGGAATTGACAAATGGGACTTAAGAAACTTACAACATTTCCATAAGGCAAAGTACACTGTCAATGAGACAAATAGACAAATAGATTCAGAAAAGATATTTACCAGTCCTACATCTGATAGAGGGTTAGTATCCAATATATACAAAGAACTTAATAAGTTAGATTCCGGGGAACCATACAACCCTATTTAAAAATGGGGTATAGCGCTAAACAGTGAATTATCACCTGAAAAACATGGGATGGTTGAGAAACACCTAAAGAAATGTTTAACATACTTAATCATCAGGGAAATATAAATCAAAACAACTGTGAGATTCCACCTCACACCAATCAGAATGGCTAAGATCAAAATCTCAGGAGACAGCAGACTCTAGAGAGGATGTGGAGAAAGAGGAACATTCCTCCATTGCTGGTGGGATTGCAAACTGGTAAAACCACTCTGGAAATCAATTTGGCAGTTTCTCTGAAAATTGGACATAGTACTACCTGAGGACCCAGCTATACCACTCCTGGGCATATGCCTAGAAAAATCTCCACTATGTAATAAGGACACATGCTCTACTATGTTCATAGCAGCCTTATTTATAATAGCCAGAAGCTGGAAAGAACCTAGATGTTCCTCAACAGAGGCACGGATACAGAAAATGTGGTACATTTATACAATGGATTATGACTCAGCTATTAAAAACAATGAATTTGTGAAATTCTTAGGCACAAGGATTGAGCTAGAAAATAACATCCTGAGTGAGGTAACCTAATCACAAAAGAACACCCATGGTATTTACTCGCTGATAAGTGGATGGTAGCCCCAAAGCTCAGAATACCCAAGATACAACACACAGGCCACATGAAGCTCATGAAAAATGACTAAAGTATGGATACTTTGATTCTTCCTGGAAGGTGGATCAAAATATCCATGACTCACAGTCAACAAATAGATTGAGCATAGTGTCCCCCCTAGAGAAAAGACCCAAGAGTGGAAGTGATTTGCAGCCCCACAGGAGGAAGATTAATATGTACCAACCACTACCCCCAGATCTACCAGGGACTAAACCTCTAACTAAGAGTACCCATAGAGGGATCCATGGTTCCAGTTACATATGTTGCAGACAATGGCCATTTCAGACAACAGTGAGAGGAGATGCTATTGTTCCTATAAAGGCTTGATGAGTAGGGGAATGCCAGGTCAGGAAAGGAGGGGGAGTTGGTAAGTAATGGTAGGGGGTTGGGATAGGGATTTTTTGGAGAAGGAGAAAAGTGTATACCATTTGTAATGTAAATAAAGCAAATATGTGATAAAACAATAAAAATCTGAAAAAAAGAAATATCAGTAATGCATATTCTGAAAAATGGACTGTCTATTTTTGTTAGGCCCTAAAATAACTACTATTTGAAGGAGTTAAGGAGAAATATGACAATTTAAGAGGCGAATTAAAGCTAAGAAAAGAAGAGATTGAATCCATGAAACACAGTTCAATTCAGAATATCCTTGAGATTGCTGGCAATATGCTCACTGAAGTACTTCCTGTCATGTGTAATGTAGGAATGCAGATTCTCAGCTCATATTTAGTAGGATAGGGCATCAAGTAAAGTACAGTAAGAAGGCTTCATTGTTGTGGGAAGTATTAAAACATGGCACCATCCCGTGCTTTACCCAGCTACTCTCTGCCCATGGTTTCACTGCCTCTAGGACAACTCCAGTTGGTGGTCTTTCCTTGTCCAGTTTGCCTGTTTCAGAGTCGCCCATACCTTCTCTGCCTTCCACCCCTTTGGTCTGTGGTCCCAAATCATGGTAACCTGGTAAAATCAAAACTCTAGAAGCTTATAACTAATCAGTCAGATTTACATATCAATAAGTTCTCAATTTACAAGATGCCCACACAATAATATCAGAGTCAACTGATAATGATACAAGCTACCCACCTATATCAGACAAGTTACCCCAATTATCCTACCCTTCTATGATATTCATAGCTACCTGTGGCTAACTAAAGCTATGCAAAATCTGGATCATCTTCCTCTTCCTCCATCTTCCTTCCTTCTATCTTCTCCTGTCCTCTCTCTCCTCTTTTTTCCCAAACTTTTCAGCTCTGCTTTTCCTTCCACTGCCCAATCACCACCTCTAGGCTTTATTTTACAAGTTAAGGGTATAGCACTGGATGGCTTTTGTTTTTTAATATTTTCTACAACAAGTGATGAACTAAAGTGTTGGAAAACTATCCACTAGCAATTTAAGATCATTATGCTGAGCCTTAGAGTTATATTTTCTATGCAAGAGCTTGGCTGGGTATAGTGTGGGATGGTGCCACTTTTTTGGTGTTTCCAGCAGTACTTCATATGTTATACACACCTTTGTAGTGTGTCATCATGGATTTATTCAACTGCAGTTTAAAATCAGAGGATTATCCAAGAATTTCAGAAACCAACAGCTCTTGCACCAAAAAAAAAAAAAAATAGAAAAGCATCTAAAATTTTATTTGATAAATAGAAATCATTCATAAAAAGTATTTAACAGAGGCACAGAGAGAAATGGTCCACCCATAAACTCTCAACAATATTATTAGCTATACTTGAGCTGAGCCAATACAACAAGAAACAATCCTAAGTGGTCAGAAAAAAAGGCCAAGAGTCCTCTACCTTACAAAAAGAACTACAGGTAACTAAGAACTGTTGAGTTCAAGAGAAATAATATTTCTCCAGGGGAGAACACACCACTTCATTATCCAGTACCAAATGGTCAGCACTGAAATCATATATAGAAGTAATACTTTACAGGGTGATCATCTTATATTTAGGACTACACACACACACACACACACACACACACACACACACACACACACGTGTGTTCTATAAGAATTAATGAAAAAAGATTCCATGAATTGAAAGACCATATTGGTAGGATTTAAAGGTAGGAAACAGAGGGGAGAAATGTAATTATGCCATAATATTAAAATTTTTACCAATGTTAAGAGAAGTAAATGTTTGCAATGCCTATTTCAATCCTGTGTGTTACCACAAGCTTTTTCCGAAAAGACTACCAACCAAATTTTTAGTAGGCATTAATGTAAAAAAATGTATATTTTGATTAAATAAAATCCTGCAAAATATAGCTAAGAGGCTGATATTTTATTTGCATTATGAGCAAGAAAAGAACATATTAGCACGTCATGAGTTGGGTCAGGTTTACTGAAGCTTACTCCTCGTTTTTTGGTGTAAAGACCGATGTGTTGGAATTAAATATCAAAACTTAACTTGCATGTAGCTATAACCTGGAGAATCCATACCTAGGAATTTAGCATGTAAGTCATTTACCCAGATAAAATGACACCTGTAGTGATAAGCACAGGATTATTGCCTTGTTAAAATTATGGGATAACTTTAATGCTCCTCTCTTAGCTTTTGGTGGTGAACATGATGGAAAGGGATATTCTATATACACTCAAACTTTGTACTAATGTGAGTAAGTGTTGGACTCCTGAATGGCAGTCTGCATTTTGGTTGAGCTAGGTTTAATCCTCGGTGACCCAGTAGAGAATTCTACAAAGGACAGAAGGTCTGTTTGCCTATGCTTCCAGACACTTAGACTTCTGACAAGAAATTTGAGATCTACATTATCCTGTTACATAAGTCACTTAGGGCAGTGTCCCCCTATTGCTCTGGCTGGACTCCAACCCCGACATTCACCTGGCAACATCCAGGTATGCCCCAATTCAAAGTAACCTGGCACCAGTCAGGTAGTCCAACCCACTGTAAGAGGGGCTCTTCTTCCCCTCCCCTTTCTCTTACCCTCTCCATTCTCTTGCTCTTGTCCCCGCCCCCCCTCTTCTTGCCAACTTGGGCTCTTTATTTTCCCCTTTCCTTCCCTCTCTCTCCACATGGCCATGGCCAGCCTCTACTTCTCTACCTTCTTTGTCTACTTTTCTACAATAAAGCTCTAAAACCATGGACTGCCTCCTTTCATCTGGACTTGCCTTGCTGCAGCAACACAATAGGCCTTCCCCTAAAGAGCTGCATTTACTCTCCCACCAGAGAGGCCTATCCTCCTTCCTGCCAAATCCCCACCAAGCCCAGCTGCCAGCAACCTCCAGGCCAGACCAAGAATTATCCACAGCGTGTGTGTGTAGGGGGGGCAGTCAGAGCTCTTCCCCCCACTCTTTCTCCTTCTGCCAGTGGCCACTGCTGCACTGGGGATATCACCATTTCTTTCTTTCTTTTTTTTCTATATTCTTTTTTTACATTCCAAATTCATTCCCCTTTCCTGGTTCCCCCCTCTTCATAAGTCCCATAAGCCCCCTTCAATCCACCCATTCCCCAATTACCGCCTCCCATTTCTCTGTCCTGGTACTCCCCTACAATGTTGAATCAAGCCTTTCCAGGTCCTTCTTCTTGGGAATCATTTGATATGTTAATTGTGTCTAGAGCATTCAGAGCTTCTGGGCTAATTAATATCCACTTATGAGTAACTGCATTCCATGTATATTCTTTTGTGATTGGGTTTCCTCACTTAAGATGATATTTTCCAGTTTCAACCATTTGCCTAAAAATTTCATGAATTCATTGTTTTTAATTGCTGAGTAGTATTCCATTGTACAAATACACCACATTTTATGTATCCATTCTTCCATTGAGGGACATCTGGCTTCTTTCCAGCTTCTGGCTATTATAAATAAGGTTGCTATGAACATAGTGGAACATATATCCTTATTGCATGCTGGGGAATCCTCTGGGTATATGCCAAGGAGTGGTATAACAGGGTCCTCTGGAAGCCTCATGCCCAGTTTTCTGAGGAACTGCCATACTGATTTCCAGAGTGGTTGTACCAGCTTGCAATCTCACCAGCAGTGGAGGAATGCTCTTCCTTCTCCACACCCTCACCAACACCTGCTGTCCCCTGAGTTTTTAATCTTAGCCATTCTGACTGGTGAAAGGTGAAAGCTCAGGGTTGTTTTGATTTGCATTTCCCTAATGATCAATGATGTTGAACATTTCTTAAGGTGCTTCTCAGCCATTCGAAATTCTTTAGGTGAAAATTCTTTGTTTAGCTCTGTACCCCATTTTTTAATAGGGATATTTGGATTTCTGGAATCTACCTTCTTGAGTTCTTTGTATATATTGGATATTAGCCCTCTGTCAGATGTAGGGTTTGTGAAGATCTTTTCTCAATTTGTTGGGTGCCGTTTTGTACTTTTGACAGTGTCCGTTGCCTTACAGAAACTTTGTAATTTTATGAGGTTCCATTTGTCAATTCTTGACCTTAGAGCATAATCTATTGCTGTTCTGTTCAGGAAAATTTCCACTGTTCCCTTGTCCTCAAGGGTCTTCCCCAGTTTCTTTTATATTAGTTTCAGTGTGTCTGGTTTTACGTGGAGGGTCTTGATCCCCTTGGAGTTGAGCTTAGTACAAGGAGATAAGAATGAATCAATTTGCATTCTTCTGTATGATGACCTCCAGTTGAATCAGCACCATTTGTTGAAAAGGCTATCTTTTTTCCACTAGATAATTTTAGCTCCTTTGTCGAAGATCAAGTGACCATAAGTGTGTGGGTTCATTTCTGGGACTTCAATTCTATTCCATTGATCTACCTGCCTGTCACTGTACCAACACCATACAGTCTTTAACACTACTTCTCTGTAATACTGCTTGAGGTACAGGATACTTATTCACCTAGAAGTTCCTTTACTGTTGAGAATGTTTTTTAGCTATCCTGGGTTTTTGTTATTCCAAATGAATTTGAGAATTGCTCTTTCTAACTCTATAAAGAACTGAGTTGGGATTTTGATGGGGATTGCATTGAATCTGAATATTGCCTTTGGCAAGATGACCATTTTTACTATATTAATCCTACCAATCCACGAGCATGGAAGATTTTTGCATTTTCTGAGGTCTTCTTCAAAAAGAAAAGGGCCAAGTAACATATAAAGGAAGACCTATCAGAATTACACCAGACTTCTCATCAGAAACCATGACAGCTAGAAGATTCTGGGCAGATCTCATTCAGACTCAAAGAGAAAACAAATGCCAGCCAAGTCTACTATACCCAGCAAAGCTCTCAATCACAATAAATGGAGAGGCCAAGATATTCTGTGGTAAAACTAAATTTACACAATATCTTTCCACAAATCCAGCCCTACAAAGGATAATAGGTGTAAAACCCCAATACAAGGAGGAAAACTACACCCTGGAAAAAGCAAGATAGTAACCTTCTTTCATCAAACCCAAAGGAAGATAACCACTCAAACATAAAAATAACATCAAAAATAACAGGAAGTAATAATCATTATTTCTTAATATCTCTTAACATCAATGGGCTCAATTCCCCAATAAAAAGACCTAGACTAACAGACTGGATACATAAACAGGACCCTACATTTTCCTACATACAGGAAACACCCCTCAGTGTCAACGATAAATACTACTTCAGAGTAAAAGTCTGGAAAACAATTTTACAAGCATATGGTCTCAGGAAACAAGCCAGAGTAGCCACTCTAATATTAGATAAAATTGATTTTCAACATAAAGTCATCAAAAGGGACACAGAAGGAACTTCTTACTGGTCAAAGAAAAGTCCACAAAGACGAACTCTCTATTCCGAACATCTATGCTTCAAATGCAAGGGCACCCTCATTCATAAAGGAAACTTTCTAACACTTAAAGCACACATTGCACCTCACACAATAACTGTGGGTGACTTCAACAGTCTACTCTTCTCAATGGACCAATCAGGAAAACAGAAACTAAACAGGGACACAGTGAAACTAATTGTAGCTTTGAACCAATTAGATTTAATATATATAAAATATTTTAAAGAAAAAGAATATACCTTTTTCTCAGTACCTCATGGTACCTTCTCCAAAATTGACCATATAATTGGTAGCAAGATAGACCTCAACAGATATAAGATCAAACTAATCCTATGCCTCCTATCAGATCACTATGGAGTAAGAGTGGTTTTCAATAGCAATAAAAACAACAGAAATCCCATATACACATGGAAGCTGAACAATACTCTACTCAATGTTACCTTGGTCAAGGAAGAAATAAAGAAAGAAATCAAAGACTTTCTAGAATTTAATGAAAATGAAGGCAAAACATACCCAGATTTATGGGACACAATGAAAGCAGTGCTAAGAGGAAAACTCACATCCATCACCAATTCTTAGCTCTTCTACAGTATCCTGCAGCTTTCTGCAATGCCTGAGAGCCAGAACCTGTTGTCCCTGGCCTGTGAGGCCCAGGAACTGATCTTTCCCCACCTGCCTGGAGTGGTGTCCATAGGCTCACAGGCCTGATGCCCATCCCATGGGGTTATGCAGCAATCTCCTGCATCTGCCTGCCCAGTGCCCCTGAGCTTTTTCATGATTCTGGTTCCCCCCTTCACCCCCACCCACCTTTTATTTCTTCACAAGAAAATGTTCAATATTTACTGTATATGAGAAATGATACACAGTTTGTAATTGCTGCACTGACTTAAGAGAGTGAGGATTTGGATATATTTTTATCAATGTATAGTAAAATACAAAATAAACTCAAATGTATGATGACCACAGGAGTGGACATGGCTAGCTGAGGTAGGATAGGGGAGGGCTAGTAACATTCTGATAGCTATTCTTTCATTTTTATACTGTTCATGAATTTATTATTCATACAAATATTTTAAAAATGAGAAACATTGAAAATGCAGACATGGAATGCTACTTTCATGCTAGGATGAAAGTCATTGTAGGATGACTAGAAACAGCTTGAATCAGCCCTGAGGACAAAGAAGGGCTGTCGATGCTTTTGGTTTATACCCTTTCAGGGTCTTCAAGCAGGACTTGAAATTTTAATTCATTGCAGTACCCTATGATATTGGCTGCAATGATTTTTAAATCCACACCAAAGCATTTATAAAGATGATGAATAGCAAGAGACAATATTTTCTTTCATGTCAACTTAGTACATTAAGACTTTTTTCAGATATATAGTGGTTAAGGCTGTTAGAGGAGAATGAGTCAAGTAATTTTCATTCTTGGAATCATTTTATTGATTGTGGACCTTTGTGTGCATTTGCACACCTGTGCCCCCATGTGCCTTTCAGCAACCCAATTTCTCCATACCATGTCCCTTCTTTGGGAGCTTGTTTTCCTTAAAGTCTTCCATTTCCTGATTTTCAGAGGCAAAATGAAGCAGCCTTCCTCTATGTCACCATTGTTGCCAGCTTGTCACAATTATGTTTATCTATACCTATAACTTTGAAAAGCAAGCAACCATGTACAGCTTCTTTTCCTGCTGTTTCTTGGTTTCAAGTATTGGCCATATACACCATCATACCTTTGTGTGTGAATATGGAGGATGCATGTATGAGTGGTATATATGTGTGGCAGGTTTATGTATGAGGGAATACATGTGAATATGTGGGGGGATAGGGATGTTTGAGGGGGTTTCTGGTGATATGTGTGTGTTGCTATGACAGGGTGAGTCATGTATACCATGGAAAACTTTTAGAGGTTAGAGGAAAAACCGTAGGTTCCAGTCATTGCCTTTATCTTGAGTAAATCAGGATCTTGTTTTGCTGCAGTATGTACTAAGTAGCTGTGAGTATCCATGGTTTTTGTCTCTGCCTTCCATCTCTCTGAAGGAACATGGGGATTAGACATGTTCTCCTAAGTCTGATTTACATGGATCCTGGTAATCTGAACACAGGTCCTCATGCTTGCAAATATAAGCAAGGTGTAATGAAACTATCCAACTAGATCACTCCATGGATAGGAAGAACAGATTACTGGGCAAATTTCTGAGCTGCCTCAGAGAGTGGAGAACAATAGCTTGGTGGGAAAAATCTCATCAGTTTCATCTGGGCAGGTACCTATGAGAGGCAGCATTGGGGGTCAGAACAGTGTGGAGAATGTGATATGTTACAGACTGTTTGGGTTAATCCAGAATTAGATACAGTTTGCCTCGGGGGACAAAGAAAGGAAGTAGTTACTTTCCTTACAAACAGAAACTCACCATAGAGCAGCAGTTTTCAATCTGTGGTCTGCAATCCCTTTAGGGGTAAACCCATTTTTTTCATAGGGGTGGGTCATCTAAGACCATCTTTATATCAGATATTTACATTATGATTTATCACAGCAGCAAAATTACTGTTATGAAGTATCAACAATCTTATGGTTGGAAGATCACCACATTATGAGGAACTAACTATATTGAAAGGTCACACAGTGTTAAGAAGGTAAATAAATATGAGGAATGCCTGGTTTAGGTTTCTCTTTATCTGATACCAACATTTCGCCTCACCTGGAAAACCCAAGATAGGGAACCCAGATTTAGATCATCTGCTACTTCCTGGAATAAGATTATCTCTTCCTTAATGGTAGGTGCTGTGAGGGACTGCAAGTCTTGTCTGTGATAGAGAGTGAGTTTGTAGGGATGGAAGAAAGTATAGATATAGGATCTGAAGGACATATCCACATAAGCTGAGACAATGTTTTAGTGTCAGTGTCTTTCTAGATGAAAGCAAAGATGGTAAACAAATTTTTGTGTTAAAAAAATGATAACATAGTCATCCTTCAGGTCTAAAACAGTAAATTGAGAAGTAGAGGAGAGATCTGAGAAAGTAGAGGGTAAAGGGTGGGCACCAACATGTAGGTAAGAAAGAATGTTGTAATATTCAAAAGTACATAGACCAGGTGGTAAGAAACTTCATACATTAGTATGGGCAAGATAGAAGTGTTAGAGGGTAAGTGAGTAGGCTAGAGAAGTCCTCTATAAGGAGACATTGTATGATAAGTTCTAGGTCTTGTCTGTTTAAGCAGAATGGTATTTAAAATTACACAATTAGGAGATAGAGTTCTTCAGTAGGATCTTAATGATGGTGGTTTTTGCCTTTTTAATTTCATAGATATGAAACTGTGTGATATCCAAAAAGAGATGATTGTTGTGGTAGCTGAAGAAGGAAGGAGATTTATGGATTTTCCCTGTGAATGTGTAAGAAAGCCAAACAGTCAATAATTTATGATTAAGATACATTCCCTTAGAAAAAGATCCACACTGTCACCCCCAAATAACCTGCCTACATCTATAAGCACCTGTGTTAGCTGACTGACTTGCACACAGCTTGAGAAATATCAGAAAAGAGAGGTGGTTACAGGTCTCATGGATCGTGCTCCCTGCAAACTCTAAACATTATATTTTAAAATGAAACTTCATATAAAGGTTTTTCAGCCAAGAAAAAGAAAACAAAAGAAAAAGCAACAAAAAGAAACTTTTTTGGTTTCTAATTTTTGGGTTTTTTGGGCCAATGTGGACAAAGTAGAAACATGTCAAATGACCATAAAAAATACACGAACATCGATACAATCCAATGTGAGGAAAGGGTTTACATAGATAGATAGATTAGATAGATAGATAGATAGATAGGTGGATGGATGGATGGATGGATGGATGGATGGATGGATAGATAGATAGATAGATAGGTTAGATTGATAGGCAGACAGACAAAAATACAGAAAGACAGACACACACACACACACACACACACACACACACACACACACACACACGCCCCTACACATAAGAAAAAGTAGTCATTAACTACGGAGGGCTTGAAATCCCTTCAGGTTAATGAAAAGTTACTGGAAATGGAATGCCTTTTATTTGTTCCTCATATGCCTCCAGAGACTAAAAGTAAAGAACTACTGGTGTAGTGTATTCACGCCTGAGAAATCTGCTCCTTTCATGATGAAGTAAAACAGAAACTTGTTTTTAAAAATGAAATTCCAAGAAAGACTTAAATGTTCAACAACTTTAGTCATCATGGACATGCAAATCAAAACGACTATGTGATTTCATCTTACACCTGTCAGAATGGCTAATATAAAAAACTCAAATGACAGCTCATGCTGGCAAGGATGTGGAGCAGGGGGACTGTCCTCCATTGCTCTTGGGAGTACAAACTTGTACGGCCACTTTGGAAATCAATGTGGTGTTTTCTCAGAAAAGTCGGAATCAATCTACCTAAAGACCCATGTGCATTACTCCTGGGAATAGATGTGCAGTCTCTTCTACCATCTCCCAAGGATATTTGCTCAACCATATTTTATACCTGCTTTATTCATAATAGCCAGAAACTAATAAAAAGCTAGATGTCCCTCAACTGAAGAATGTATAAAGAGTATCATTTTCATAATAGAGTATTAATCAGCTATCTAAAGCAAGGGTATCATGAAATATACAGGGAAATGGATGTTACTAGAAAAGATTATACTGAATGAGGTGACCCAGATTCAGAAAGACACACATGGTATGTACTTATAAGTGAATATTAGCTTTAAAGTAAAGGATAACCATGCTAACAACCACAGACCCAAGGAAGGTTAAAAGCAAGGAATGTTTAAGGAGACACACGAAACTTACTGAGAAAGTGTGGTGGTTTGAATATGCTTGGCCCATAGGGCATGGTACTGTTAGCAGGTGTGTGGTATTGTTGAAGGATGTGTATCACTCTTGGTATGGGCATTGAAACCCTTCCCAGTGCAGAATAGTCAGTTATTTTCCTGGCTACAGTCAGATCAAGATGCAGAACTCTCAGCTTCTCCTACACATACTTGCCTGAAAGCTGACATTCTCTCACCTTGATGATAATGGACTGAACTTCTAAACCAGTAAGGCAGCTCTTATTAAATGTGCTTTATAAGAGTTGTCTCCTCCAGATTCTCCATTTGTGTTGAGTACAGGCTTTTGTAGTAGGATCTGATGATTTTTTGAATTTCCTCAGTTTCTGTTGTAATATCTCCCTTTTCATTTCTAATTTTGTTAATTTGAATACGTTCTCTGTGCCCTTTGGTTAGTCTGGCTAAGGGTTTATTTATTTTGTTGATTTTTTTCAAAGAACCAGCTCCTGGTTTTGTTGAGTCTTTGTATGGTTCTCTTGGTTTCTACTTGATTGATTTAAGGCCTGAGTTTGATCATTTCCTGTCTTCTCCTCCTCCTGGGTGAATTAGCTTCTTTTTGTTCCAGGCCTTTCAGTTGTTCCTTTTATCTTCTAGTGTATGTTCTCTCGAATTTCTTTTTGGAGGCATTCAAAGCTATGAGTTTTCCTCTTAACACTGCTTTCATTGTGTCCCATAGATTTGTGTATGTTGTGCCTTCATTTTTGTTAAATTCTAAAAAAATCTTTGATTTCTTTCTTTATTTCTTCCTTGACCAAGATATCATTGAGTATTGTTCAGTTTCCATGTGTATGGGGGCTTTCTGTTGTTTTTATTGTTATTAAATATCACTTTTACTCCATAGTGATCTAATAGAAGGCATGGGATTATTTCAGTCTTCTTATATTTGTTGAGTTCTGTCTTGTGACCAACTATATGATTGATTTTGGAAAAGGTACCGTGAGGGGTTGGGAAAAGGTATATTCTTTTGCTTTGGGATGAAAAGTTCTATATATATGTGTTAAATCCAATTGGTCCAAAGCTTCAATTAGTTTCACTGTCTCCCTTTATAGTTTCTGTTTTCCTTATCGGTCCATTGATGAGAGTGGAGTGTTGAAGTCACCCACAATTATTGGGTTAGGTGCAATGTGTGCTTTGAGCTTTAGTAAAGTTTTTTTTTATTTATTTATTTTTATGAATGAGGACACCCTTGTATTTGGAGCATAGATGTTCAGGATTGAGAGTTCTTCATGTTGGATTTTTCCTTTGACCAGCAAGAAGTGACCTTTTTTGTCTCTTTTGATGACATTAGGTTGAAAATCGATTTTATCTGATATTAAAATGGCAACTCCTGCTTGTTTCCTGAGATAATTTGCTTGTAGAATTGTCTTCCAGCCTTTTACTCTAAGATAGTTTTTGTCTTTGACACTGAAGTTTGTTTCCTGTATGCAGCAAAATGTAGGGTCCTGTTTACCTAACCAGTCTGTTATTCTATGTCTTTTTTATTGAGGAATTGAGTCCATTGATGTTAAGAGATATTAAGGAGTAGTGGTTATTGCTTCCTATCATTTTTGATGTTAATTTTATATTTGTATGGTTATCTTCTTTTGGGTTTGATGAAAGAAGCTTAATATCCTGCTTTTTCCAGGGTATAGTTTCCCTCATTTTAATGGTGTTTTCCTCCTATTATCCTTTGTAGGGCTGGGTTTGTGGAAAGATATTGTGTAAATTTGATTTTGTTATGGAATATCTTGTTTTTTCCATCTATAGTGATCGAGAGTTTTGCTGGGTATAGTAGTCTTGGCTGGCATTTGTGTTCTCTTAGAGTCTGCATGAGCTCCACCCAGGATCTTCTAGCTTTCATGGTCTCTGGTGAGAAGTCTGGTGTAATTCTGATAGGTCTTCCTTTATATGTTACTTGCCATTTTTCTCTTACTGTCCTAAGTATTCTCTCTTTGTTTAGTACATTTGGGGTTTTGATTATTATGTGACAGGAGGTAGTTCTGTTCTGGTCCAGTCTGTTTGGAGTTCTGTAGGCTTCTTGTATATTCATGGGCATCTCTCTCTTTAGGTTAGGAAAGTTTTCTTCCATAATTTTGTTGAAGATATTTGCTGGCACTTTAAGTTGTAAATCTTCACTCTCATCAATGCCTATAATCCTTAGATTTTGCTTTCTCATTGTGTCCTGGATTTCCTGGATGTTTTGGGTTACAAGCTTTTTGCATTTTGCATTTTCTTTGACTGTTGAGTCCATGGTTTCTATGGTATCTTCGGCATCTGAGATGCTTTCTACTATCTTTTGTATTCTGTTGTTGATATTTGCATCTATGGTCCCTGATTTCTTCAGACACAGAGGCAGCATCCAAATTAACAAAATTAGAAATGAAAAGGGAGATATAACAACAGAAACTGAGGAAATTAAAAAAAAAATTATTAGATCCTGCTACGAAAATCTGTACTCAACACAACTGGAGAATCTGGAGGAAATGGACAATTTCTTAGACAGATACCAAATACCAAAAGTAAACCAGGATCAAATAGATCATCTAAACAGACCCGTAACCCCTAAAGAAATAGAAGGGGTCATAGATAGCCTTCTGACCAAAAAAAGCACAGGACCAGATGGTTTCAGTGCAGAATTCTATTAGACCTTCAAAGGAGACTTAAAACCAATACTCTTCAAACCATTCCACCAAATAGAAACAGGTGGAACACTACCCAACTTCAGAGGGCTGAGAAGCATCTTAAAAAATGCTCAACTTCCTTAGTCATTAGAAAAATGCAAATCAAAACAACCCTGAGATTTCACCTCATACCAGTCAGAATGGCTAAGGTTAAAAACTCAGGAGCAGTAGGTGCTGGCAAGGATGTGGAGAAAGAGGAACACTCCTCCACTGCTGGTGGGATTGTAAAATGGTGCAACCACTTT
Source organism: Apodemus sylvaticus (assembly GCF_947179515.1). NCBI lineage: Eukaryota > Metazoa > Chordata > Mammalia > Rodentia > Muridae > Apodemus > Apodemus sylvaticus. Next base: position 18,541,932 of record NC_067475.1, read on the forward strand.
GGAAATCAGTCTGGAGATTCCTCAGAAAACTGGGCATGACCCTGTTATACCACTCCTGGGCATATACCCAGAGGATTACCCGGCATGTAATAAGGACACATGCTCCACTATGTTCATAGCATCCCTATTTGTTGTAGCCAGAAGCTGGAACGAACCCAGGTGTCCTACAATGGAGGAATGGATACAAAAAATGTGGTATATTTACACAGTGGAGTACTATTCATTCATTAGAAACAATGAATTCATGAAATTCTTAGACAAATGGATGGAACTGGAGAACATCATACTAAGTGAGGTAACCCAGTCTCAAAAGATCAATCATGGTATGCACTCACTGATAATTGGATATTAACCTAGAACCTTGGAATACCCAAGACATAATCCACATATTAAGTGATGTCCAAAAAGAACGGAGGAGTGGCCCCTGGTTCTGAAAAGACTCAGTGCTGCAGTACAGGGGAATACCAGAACAGGGAAGTGGGAAGGCGTAGATGGAGGAGCAGGGGGAGGGAAGAGGGCTTATGGGTCTTACGGGGAGTGGGCACCCAGAAAAGGTGAAATCAGTTGAAATGTAAATAAAGAATACATCGAATTAAAAAAAAAAAAGAGTTGTCTCAGTCATGGTGTCTCTTCACAGCAATGGAAAGCCAAACTAAGACAGACACTGGGGTATTGCTATGATAGGTTGGACCATGTTTTATTTGAAAGAATGGGGATTTGAAAAAAATGGGGACTTTGGATTTGGAAAGTACTGGAATGCTTCAAGTGGGAAATTAATGGACCATCCTAATAGGAATATGAAATACATTGTTGATGATGGAGATTTGAACTCCAAAGACCTTGTTCTAGAAGTTTCAAAGGAGATGAATTTTAGTATGTTGCCTGGAGCTTGGAGATCGTACTTACTTTTTTTTTTTTTTTTTTTTTTTAAGAATGTGCCTCCTTTTTCCCTTTACTGTGGAGTCTTTCTGAGGCTAAGGTGAATAATTCAGATTAGTTGCAGAAAAAGTAGTTTCTGCAATGTGGCTCAATTTTATGATGAATATTTTGATCAAGCATAGGAATTTGAGAAAGAAAACAATGTAAAATATATGGTTCAAGTATAAAGGGACATCGGGAAATGTGTCACTTTGATTATGGCCTTTGACAACTTTCTCCTAACTACCTGGAAACAAGTCTTCTGTATTCATATCAAGATGAAGAACTCTCAGCTCCACTGCTACATGCTTGAATGGACCCTGCTATGCTTCTGCCTTGATGATAATGGATTAAACCTCTGAACCTGGAAGCCAGCTCCAATTAAATGGTTACCTATATGTAATTAGCCTTGGTCATGGACTCCCCTCACAGCAGTGAAATCCAAATTAAGAAAAAAGAAAAAAATAGCATTATGGGTGGATAAGGGGAGGGAAGTAGCCAACGTAGGCCTGGGGTGGGAATAGGATAGGAGGGATCAAGTGTAGGAAGGACAGAGAGAGGGGTCTCAACATATCTCGGGTCTCAAATGAAGTCTGTGAAGGAAGGAAAGAGAGATCTAAAAAGAAAATGTTTTCTGTGTTAAAAAATGGAGACTACAATGGCAGAGGTTACTTGGACCCCATATAATTTTATTTTAGTTCCCTGCAGTCATGAAGCTAATTACAAAATGTTTAGTAATGATAACTATTCTCTCTGTCCTCTAAGAAATCACAATAAAGCAAACTTACAAAAGATAAGGACTGAGGACTTGATTATTAAATTGGTGGTCATAGAACAGAATAAAGATTCTTCAGAACAATCCAATCTGTAACCTACAATGACCGCAAAAATTGGTAATTCCAGATGATAAAATTTCCCAAAAGGCTTGAGGAATTAAAATGACATCCCAGAGAGATACCATTTACTGGGTTAAAAATACAGACTTGGTTTAATGAAGCCGCCTAGAGCAATGTTGTACAGTAGCTTATGTCTTTTATTTTTTTGAGTTTGAAATTTTAAAATATGTACATGTTATTACATCATGCAGTTTATGCATGATCAGAATTCCAAAAGGCTTCTATCTTGAGTACTAAGAGAAATGCTTCTAAAACTGTACATTTATTAGATATGGTGGCTATTTTAGAGATGCCTTTGCAGACTAAAGCTAATGATGCTCAACCATATGTATCCAATAGAATGCATATGTGTATGTGTATGTGTGTGTATATAGATGTATATATTATGGCATAATACATGTCATACATGTCATAGATACATGTTACAATCCTATACGTTAAGCAATTGTAGAGAGATCTAAGATGATTTCAAAAGATATGCTCATAGAACAGATGGGGGAATACAGAATCTCCCAAATATAGATAAAATATGATTTGATTTTAAAATTTAATTAATTTTAATTAATTAATTTGATGAATTTAATTAATTAATTTTTATTCAAAACTTGTTATTTAATGTGATTTAATAATAAAATATTAAATGCTTTACTGACTTTAAGTTTTTTGAATGTCAATAAAGCAGGTAACAGAGCTGCTGAATTATACCAGATTTTAGAAAGGACTGATGAATTAGATCAGTCTATATGTTTGTGATAATCTTAGAATGGAAAGAAAGGAATGTGTTATGTTGGGAGGGAACTTTTATCTTTGTTTCAACAGGAGAGGGAAAAGCTTTGTATTCCATCAAAATTAATAAAGATTAGATTTAACTGAGGGGGAGACCTCCTGAAAATCATGGCTACACAAACAAAGGAAGAAAACAAGAAGGAAACAGGTAAAGTATATGCTGATCCCTCTACACAGGAACAGTTCTGAGACTGGCTGAGACCTCAGTGTCTCCATCCAGAATTTCAACTAAACATAGCCAATAAATATTCTTGGAAACTAAGTCCTCAGGACTTATCATGCCATCATTTTAAATGGTATGAATGTATACTACAGTTTGATTATAAAATTCAAATTAACTTATAAAAGAAAGCAATGCCTTGCTTGCTCAAAAAGAGAGCAGAGACTCATTTGTAGCTGAACTGTGTACACTGCACATTCCATTCTTGTGTTAATGCAGAAATGGATATTATTTTTTGAACATTTACATGTTCACAGAGAAATGTTACCAGATATTAGAGAAGTGCAAGCAGGCTTGTCAACATTCATCCTTGAGAATGCAAAGAAGAATGCTGACACTAAGTCATATTAATTGCAGCATCCTGCTTGATCTTACCACATACTGTATCAATATTACTTCAGTTAAGCTCTGTACTTTGCCATCACACAGAGACTAGACAATAAATATTAGAACCAGTTTTCTTAAGACTGGCCAGTATCCCAATTTTCTTAGGACCCCCAAAAGAGACATTATACATAAACATCAGGAAGGAATTTTAAGAGAACAATGCCCCATTCCACAAAAACTGGGTGGATGATTGTTGATCATTTGATGAGTGTTGGATGCACATTCTCATGCAGCATGGTTGGTTACAAGTTGTTGACGGTCTTGGGATGGAGGAAACAACATACATTAGGTTACATTCAGGGATTCCTTTTCTTTTTCCTTTTTTTCCTTTTCTTTTCTATATCCTTCCTTCTCTTCTCTTTAGTCTTTTAAAAGGGCAGAAGGGATAAAAAGAAAAAGGACTGATATAGAAATGATAAGATAAAACTGTAGATTATTTATTCTACTTTTAGACTAAAGAGCCCTAGCAAGTGAAGTATTTTACATTTGGTATGAACTTTGTATATTGATATAGATTTAGGATTACAACAAACTATGTATCTCTGTTTCAACTTTTATTGAAGGTATTTAAGCTATAAAACTCATTTGAAAATGAAATATGAAGTCCTAGTCCTTGTATTACAAAGTGTTTTGAATAATTACAAAATACAAGTTAATAGTTACTTAGTCAGACTTTTGTTCATGTGGGGTAATAGGTTAGTTAACTACAAAACTAAACTTAATTTAGCTTTCTGTAGATGTTTTTAAAGTTAAACAGATAGTAGATAGCTAGAAACAAACACTGTTTGCTTATTTAGTTATACTATAGATATTTAACTATTTAGATAGATATATAGAGAGATTGATAGATAGGTGGTTACCCAAAGCCTAAGAGTCATACAGAATATGAAATTTAAAGATGATTTGTTAATAAAAAGGTTTTTCATGATAGTGAGATGTCTATGATAGTGATATCTCCACATCTGGAAGCTCCTCTATTCTACTTCAAAAAAGATGATGAACATCGAAGAACCTTCTTATGGAGTTTGCTTCCAATGTATGAGTGTGTCACCGGGAAAAAATGCTTCCCTTGTACCAACTGTGAACAGTATGCTGTTCAAGCTGTGGACAAAGAGGATGCAAGAAAACTGACTCCCGAGTTTTGTCCAGACAAGGTAGGAGCCCTTCAATATTCCTACTTAACGGAAAAGTCTGTCAGATATTCTGGGCCAGAAGGCTGGAGATGATGCTCCAGAGTTGCAGAGGAAACTTGGCTGACTGTCCAGGTAGCTGGAAACCCCTGCCATTTCTGTAGTTTTGTAAGCTGCTTGCTCTGCACTTCCTATATTCTCAGGTAATATTTATATTTCTCAGGTCTCTGATGGAATGCAATTGAGATCACTTTAAACTCACAATTAAGTTGCTTTGTATTTAAGAAGTTATTGTAAGGTCTAAGAACATATTTATAGGTTGATAAATTCAAGTTATGATAGAAAGTTAATTAGATACAAAACTTCATACTCATCAAGATCAGATACATAGCAGACTACTTTCTCCAAGCTTGCCAGATTATATGGACTAGATACTGTGAAGGTATTTCTTACCTGATAGTTCTCATAATTATTCTTATTGTATATAGTTTATATATATACACACACACTAAAAAGGGTCTTTTATTGGACTAAAATGGGGACATATAGAGATAATCTACAGTATACTGTGTGGACGCATTATCTGTCAATAAAAATCTGGTAGCCAAAAAGCTGAGACAGGTGGTTTGGGAAGTTGAGACATTCAGGAGTCAGGGAGAGAGAGAGAGAGAGAGAGAGAGAGAGAGAGAGAGAGAGAGAGAGAGAGAGAGAGAGAGAGAGAGAGAGAGAGAGAGAGAGAGAAACTGCAGAGGGAGGATCTGATACTAAAATCTGGTTCCCTAATTGCTTCTTGCTTATGTTGATAAAGACAGCAGAAGCCAATCACTCAGCAAAAGTAATTCTGGGTTCCAAGAAGGAAGAGGAGAGACAAGAAAGAGCATGGTTGGGGACTTTTTGGCCAGCCTTTCAGACAGAGGAACACATACATCATGCAAGGCCTGGGGCCATTAGATCTGGTGGAGGCTGAACACTGATATACTGTAGCTAATGAGTTCAGAGCAATAGATACTTTGCCCAGCAGTTGTGCTATCTGGCATGTTTCAAAATATTAAACATTTTGTCAGGTGTTTTCCATCCACAGAGACTCAGCTGGGGCAGGCATTAAACTGAACTAGCCTCAGGGTAGCTGGCCAGCAGAGAGCTTTTGAAGTTCCCTGCATTCCTGGTAAAAGCATCACCTGGCAATTGACAGAGAGATTGAGGGAATGCAGTTCCCAGTTAGGGAACCAGCTGGCCATTGGCAGAGCTATGTTGGGACAGAGATCACTGGGAGCAAGTTTGCAGGGCTGGACTGAGCGATCAGCCTGAGATGGAGCAAGTGTAGATTTTAAAACTACATTCAATAGAGGAACTCTGGGAAGGAGCGAGGCATGGGAATCTTTGCCATGGACTTTGACTCAGAGGAAGTCAGACATAGGAACCGAGGAGAGATAACGCCATGTAACCATCATAGGAGAGTATAAATGGGCTAAATGAGTTATAACCTAGTGGAAACCGGCCTAGTTTATGACCTAGGCAGCTTTTAATACATAATAAGCATCTGATTCATTATTTGCAAACTGGGGCAAGGGTAAAAATGTCTGAAGTTACAGAGGATCTTTACTCCTTACTGGGTTGCCCTGTGTAGACTCTACAGGAGTGTGTCTAGTTTTACTGTAACTCTTGTGCCATGGACAGCTGATATCCATGGGAGGCATTGCCTTTTCTAAAGAGAAAGTGCAGGGAGGGAGAAGGAAGGAGGAGGTGCTGAGAGGAGAGGAGGGAGGGGAAACTGCTGTTGGGATATTAAATTAAGAACTTAATTTCAAAAACAAAAAAATGAAATTCCATTGCTGATTTCATAAGGAACACACAAGAGGAACTTACATACACTACACTTAATGAATGTTGAGTAAAATATTCCATGGATACACTACACTAACACTATACTAAATACATTGAGTAAATAGGGTGAAATTTGAACAGTGATCATTTGATATAATAACGAATATGGGGCTGCAAAGGTGCTCATTCTAGCACACTTGATCCTGCAATCAGGAAAGAAGGAAGTGTTTTTATTAGTAAGAGCAAAGTAAGGGTAGATTGAGAATGAAGTGAATGCAGATTATAAGGTCAGGAGTCAAGTGAGAAAGCACACCACTAACACATCTAGTTAGCAAAGGTCTCAACATGAACTGGAAGATAAGGAGAAGGCATGCCTTTTTAAATCCGGGAAACCTCTTGTGTATAGTAATGATGCATCTCCTGTCAATTAAGCAGCCTATGCCCTATGGCTTAGGGAGGAAGTAGAGGTGGGACCTTGTAGAGAGAAAGAATTGTGGGAGAGAACCAGGCTGGTGATTAGCCTTGGAAGATGTAATGAGTTGGAATCATGATCACTGTGCACAGGTAACCAGCCATGTGACAGGATATAGACTAGAATAAATGGGATATTTTAAGTTATATTTAGGCGGAAAGAGTCTAGCTATATGACCAATGTATCTGTAAATATATTTGAGGCTGAGTCTGGAAATATGGGGTTAGGAGGAGGAACCAGGACCTGACCATAACAGAAACAAACAAACAAACAAACAAAAAACCCAGTGGAGTGATTCAAATGTGTGTGAAGAACTAAGACTGTAAATTCTTAGGTTCAAACATCTCCCCAAAAGATATGTCTTAGCACTATGGAAGACACAAGGCATTCTATGAAAAACAACAGGACTGAAAGTAAGTAAGGAGGAAACGGTTTATTTCATGTTGCAACTCTCAGGCCATACACCATTAATGAGGAAAGTCAGGGCAGAAATTGAGGGCAGGAATCTAGAGAAATGAATTGATGTAGAGGCCATGGAGGAGTGCTGCTTACAGGCTTATATCACAGTTTCCACTGTGGCTTCTTAATCTCTGAGTAGAGTACCTTGAATACTTCACGGAAAATATCTAGAACTCCATCAAAGAACCTGGAAGCAGAATTCTGTTTCATGGCTTGAATCTCTCTTTCTCTTCGGTTCATTTCATTTTTCCACTTATCAGACTGTTTCTCAACTTCTCTGTCAAGTACTTTGTCTAGTACCTACCAAAAAGAGACAGTCCATTTGTCAGGTTTTCTATTACTGGCATTTCATATTAACATCTTCAGCAGCTGAGCATGTTTCTACCATTTTATAAAATTAGAATTTGACAAGTTTGTCCAAACCTCAAACTTTCACCTCAAGAGTGAAAGTGTCTATTGATATTAGTTTACAATTCTCTCCTTGGGATGAAGGAGCCTTGGGGTTATCACAGCCATAAGCACTATGGACTAAAGTCCAACATCTGTGAGGGGGCCAACAGTTTAACTCTCATCCAGTCTCAGCTACACGGAGCTGAGCAAACCCCATCTGTCTAACAAATGATGGTAAAGAACTGTTGCCCCTGAGAGTGGAGGTGTCAAGGTCTGGGATGGAAGAAAGACTGCATTTGTATTGTACTCTAGCTCTGTAGAATGCAGCAACTATCTCTGGAAATATGCACAGCAAGATTCAGAGCCTCAGACTCATATCCTGACCAATCAGATCATTTCAAACTGATATTCCTTAACTATTCTGCTAAGACTTCTTGGTGACATGGGCTGAGGTATTTCTCAGGTGAAGTAAAAGATGGCTACTCAAAGCATGCAAGTTTTATAGGAATGTTTTTTTTTTTCAGTCCCACATTCTTCACATTACTGACACTACAGTAGGTGTTATGTCTTTAATATTAAGGACTTCAGCAGAGTAGAGGTGGATTTCAGGTTTTTAGGGTCACATGTCATTGGGGGTTTTCTCTGGGATCATGATTTTCTTGACAATGCCATACTGTTCCTTCCAGGAGTGCCGGGGTTGGTCATGTATGCCCATTCCCTCAAGACTCACCTTCATCATGAATTGCTGAACACACTGCTGATCTCTCATATGGTTCTCCCTTTCCATCTGTATCATCGCCTGCATCTGGGCCATGGCTTCTGACATGCTTTTCTTTAGAGCCTCCATTTTTTCCTCGGTCTCCTTTCGTTGCTGTCTACTTAGCTCCAATTCCTTCTCCACTGCCTCCTTCTTGGCCTTCTCAGCTGTCGCAAGTGTTTTAGAGAAGGAAGAAAGGACAGTCAGAACTAATGTCTTCCTCCTGCCCTCCAATCTCATAGACCAGGCTGATTTCCACATGAAAACGATTTGAAACAATACCACCATGCAATAACACCCTATGTGACAGGAATGTACTGACTAGTTAGACATGCATCACCAGGCCTAATCATAGTTTGCAGATCTAGAAGGGGATGCAGGAAGGAAGCCCTTGTCTGGGGGGATCTTCCTCTCCTTCAGTCATGAAGATCTACAGGAAGTCTTGGAGAGCTGAGCCCTCCTCTGTACCTGCAATGGCTTTCTGACTTTCAGTGAGGGCTTTATCTGACTGCCAGATGAACTCGTCCCCAGTGATCTGTGATGTCAGGAAGTTCTGGAAGGTCTTGCTTGCCTGGGTAGGAAAAGACAGAAAGCAAGGATGCATTCTTCTGATGAAAGAGTGAGTTATCTTTCTATGAAATTACTATACAGACTGTAGTATTTGAATCCTGCTTTAGTTCCTATTCAATTCTTTGGTTGAACTCTGTGCTCTCTGCTGAGATAAAAACACCCCTGAAACAATTTCCTGTTGCTCTCCAGAAATATCACCCATTAGCCATTCCAGGTAACACTCCTGTCCAACATTCTTTGCAGTTGCACAAATACATATGGAACAGCAGTACAACAGTAGTCTGGGACCTTATTTGGTTTAGGGTTTACATCCCTACCTTCTTGTAATGATGCCCTTGCCAGCCTGATTCCTTTACCTGCATGTAATGCACACACATTCTCCCCTTCAAACATGCACCTAGCACCTCAGACCCTCTTCTTGTTTTCCTGAATAGACTACACATACACTCCTCTCTGAATAATAGTACATGTGTCTTTACCCCTAAGTCAATCACATCATGACAGGTTCTGTTCAACTGTATCACTTATGTATGCATCCTATAGAATAGAAAGGGCAATCTGGACTCAAGTTGCTTTTAGTGCATGTACAGTGCTATCAGGCAAAGTTGGTCCATCAACTGAAGTTTTATCAGGAATACCCATATGCCAATGCATAATTGAGCATGCATATAATTAAAATCAGATGAGTTGTGCATGTGAAAGTACATGAGTATTAGAGCAATTAAATGCAAGACTTAATAAATCTTTTAGAGTAGAGAGTCACACTATGGACATAGTAACTGGCTCTGCCTACTTTTAGATCCACTCAATTTAACCCAGGGTGGGACTTGGGACATTCGAATAGCCTCACTTATGTGGTCACTGTGGATCTGGCCTGTATACTCCTCTCTCATCTATATGATAGCTTCAATCTGAATGAAACTGCCCTGCTCTTTGGCAAGTCTGTGTGAGTTTCTCTGTTCATCACACCCCTCAACTGCACAATGAAAATATTGTTAAGAAGTAATTCATCCTGAGCCTGAGTTTTAGGCTGATATTCAAATGAGGAAAATAACATTAACTCACTTTAGGAAATGAGCTCTCAATATGTTAGCATCATCACCATTATCATCCTCACCACTGTAATTTCGACTGCTGCCTCTACCTCTTTATAGTTGATAACAAGTTCATAGTTAATAAGCATACTCTATTTGTCCATGTATCTAAAATCATAAGATTCCTGACCATAGAAGTGTTTTCCTATAATAAAATGTATACTCTGATTAAATTATCAGATTATTCAATAAATCAATGTTCTCTTTCTCTTGGATTTTGTTATATATCTCACTTCTAGAGGATACAAATATTTAGAAGTTATATATTATTATGCAGTATTTTGTTTATGTAAAAACTAGAATGGCCATGATGTATTCACTCTGCTTTCTGTCCATAGAGCCTGTGTGCTCTATGAAACCAAGAGCAACACACAGTTCTCGCTCTAGCTGTGCCCTAGCTGCACGACTGCACCTGCTCTCACCTTCACCTTCACCCTCTTCCTGGGTGCTCACTCATAGTCCTGCCCATCCTTCTTCCTGGCCTCAAATTAGAGACTGTGGCCCTGAAGAACAAAGAAAGCTCCATGTGACATGCTCTCCCTCAGTGTCTCTGAGGGCTTTTCCAGCTCAGCTTGGCAGTGACTGATAGATGCTGTTTCATTCTGACACATGAAACTTTCCTTCCGTTCCCCTATGGTGACCTGCTGGGTGAGTAGGGAAAGACAAGTCAAGTAGGCTGTTAAAAGAAAGGTATCATTGTGGTTGTAGTGGACAAAGCAATGTGACAGTAACAGAGTAGATGGGGACAAGATGATTTGCAAATTGTGACGTCTCTGTGGTCACTGTGAGTGACTTCTATAAACCTGTCTAATTTCTTTGGCCTCAAGCTTAACAACTTAGCGAGTGGGTATGACATCTGTGTGTTTCTTCATTTGCTAGGATGAAGGGGTTTCCCCAAATCAATAATGAGGGCAAAGTTCAACCAGGAGGGAATGCAACTTCCTGAGGAGAATAGGTTTGGTGTGGGCCAAAATATCTGCACTGAAAATACACCTGTCAGTTCTGCGTAGGTTTGTTACAAACAGTAGTGTGTACTTCAGGAATTCTTTGAAAGAAAGTGAAGACTGGGAAGTTAAAGGATGAAAATTCTAGGGTGGATTCTTCTGAACTACAAAAGAACTGTTTTCATCAGTGTGAATTAATACATTCTTGTCACTTGTAAGATGTTTATACAAAGATTGAGTGACAAGGTTTTTGATCATGAGAATGTTTCTTTGTACTATTAAGTCCCCTCATACAGTGATTTTCAACCTTACCAATGCTGTGATCCTTTAATACAGTTCATCATGTTGTGCTGATCCCCAAACATAAAGGTGGGTTTTTTTGTTGCTACTTCAAAAAAGTAATTTTGATATTGTTATAAACAGTAATGTAAATATCTGATATGCAGGATTCCTGTTATGAAGCCCCCATGAAAGAGTTGTTCATGCCCCGAAGGAGACATAATGAACAGGGTGTGAACCACTGCGATAAAATGATAGACACTCATTGTCTTGTAAGGTCTGGCTGACGCTTAAGACATAGAGCTTATTTAATTACGTGCTCATTTAAATCTGTGTACTATGATTGATTATAGCAAGGGATACCAGAGGGATTTGAAACAGGGAATGATAAAATAGAGCCTTTATAAAGGAGGAGCTTAAAGGAGGTCTTAGATCCTTTAAGTGAAAACTAATCCTACTTGACTAATTGCTTTAACTTGGTGAATAGAAACCAACATGCCTTGTGCTGTATCTCAGCAGCCTGACCCAATAGATACACATTGTTTGCAGCTTCTGCTGAAAGTCAAGTGGGATATTTTAACTCTTTAACCTCTTCCCCTTCCATGGGTTAAGCCTAAGAAACCTGGTTCATTCCATGACACGCAGGACAGAGCATGAGATCAAAATGCAATATCAAAGTCACATGAGAGAAGGGCAGAAACCAGTAAGGATAAGTCTTAAGGTATATTACCAGAAGCAACTTCTGGAACTCCATCTGTTCATATTTGAAGGAGTGCTCTGTGAAAACAGCAATGGATATCTTCTCATAGACTACAGGTACATCCGGCAGCTCCTGGAGCATGTGTGTGGGGAGCCTCATTCGCTGGGCCATCTTCTCACTGTAGTGGTCAGCTGCCTTCTGAACACCTGCTGGGTTCTTAAGCTGGGCCAGGGTCGTCACTGCATTCTCCAGAAAAGGAACAGTCCCACTACCGATGGCATCCAAGTAGGTCTGCATGATAATTCCCAGTCCTGGTGAGACATGAAAGTCAGAATTCTCATTCCTATTTTATAAGGTTTTATGGTCTGCATTCTTAAAAGGCACATTTTACTGAAGACAACTTTTTCTTTTTTCTTCTCTTTATCACCCTCTTTGTCCATGTAAATCTTGTTTCTATGAACCCTCTTTCCCATACTATCATAATCATCTTTCTTATTCCTTTTGTCTTTTGTTGTACTTTAATCCATTACATTTGAAATGAGCCAATGATTCAAGTATTATTTTCAGATGCTCTTTGAAACAACACTTTGCTGCCGAAACTAACTGAGGTGGCCTATCTTGTACAGTAAATGCTTTAACTGGTGAATATCCTTTAATGATGGACCCCATGTATCAGAATGTCGAGAATTTCAGGTTAATGAAGAATTAGCTTGTTAGATTCAAAATCCAGAGAAAAGTGACAGAGGGTAGGACGAGACCAGAGTCTGACCATTAACAGACAGTATTATTTTTTATAGGATGCATAGTGAGGTACAACATCTCTGCAGTGGGAAATTGAGGAGGTTTCCAGGGGAAGAAGCTACCTTTGACCCTTGATAGGGGTGAGTTGAGGAGCTTGGAGTGAGGAAAGTGTGGCACTCATGGCCTACATGTCTCTCCAGCTGTCTGCTCTTCCTGGAATTGTTTACCCAAGGTGAGACAGACTGCCTTGGGTGACAGGTTGCCTCTAAAAACAACCCTTTCTGTGCTGACCAATAAAACTGAGCAAGAGCACCTCTAACTTTCTAGGAGTCCTCCTTTACCACATAGGTCCTCTATCAGGACTCACTCTAGACTCTGATACCACAGGGGTCCAGTTTTTATACAGCAGCTCTGGACAATAAGGAACTCTACATATTACCCTATTGAACTCACATAGCATAGCACTCATGACTTGCTGTTTATCCCACTGACACAATAGAACAAAATACCTCTAAATGATTTTTGTATTAGCAACCAAAGCAAGGTTTCTACATATGTTACATGGAATTGGAGGCAAGTAGATCTTCAACTGAAGTGCACCTTAGCTCTGTTGTGTACATATTTGTGGATTTAATAGATTATTTACTAGTTAATTAGCATTTGTAGTCCTTGTTATTGAAACAAGGCTTTCCATATTCTAAACACCTGCACTACCTCAGAAACTTCATATTACCAAGACACTCAGGTGATTTGCCTGCTCACCAATGGCTAAAATCTCCCCTTTATATAAAATATGGCTGGGCTTACTAATTATGTATCCAACTAGTCTTAATACCCTTAAAAATTCCATTCTATCTTCATTAATGTGTATATCATCTAGTCTTTGAACACAGACTGTGGTGGATTCAATTCTATGTGCCACATATAATACAATCCAAGCTAAATGTGGAGTGTTACTTAGTTTGATGAAGCTTAATGTTATCCAGTAGGGACTTAAAATTAAGAACAGATTGTTATGTCTATGATTCCCAATATTACTGGCATCAGACTTACATGGATAGCTACTGAACACTCAAAGTAAGTATATGACCTGAACTTTTAAATTTATTTTAATTAAATTATGTATAATTGAATATACAATGTAGTTGTCTTTTGACGCCAAATTGAATAGATGAAATATCCAATACTCATTGCAGGTAAGTACAGTAATGTTAAGGATGAAGTCCATATTTTTAGACCATTATAAACTTTTCCTGGCCAAAGATGTTTGACTCAGATAATATTAAGTATTATCTGAGACCATCTGAAATTTGGCAAAATTGTAAAAACTGGAGTTAAATGGCTATTATATAACCAAAGAGCATCCTGTCTGAAGCAATCATTGAGAACTGGGTAGGAAACTTACGGGCACCATTGACCTCAATGCCTCCTGGCAGAGTTTTAGCCTTAGAAGAGCTGAAGATGAAGGAATAGAAGTCTGACGCCTGTCTCACAAAGTCAGAATCCAATTCATCCTCATTCAGGCTCTCCAGCTCAGAGAGCTTCTTCCACATTTCAAATGTTATCTCCCGTCTATTTTTCCCTTGATAAGCCCCTATCCCCTCTTGCCTTCCCCTGCCTCTGTGAAGGTGCTCTCCCACCTGTCCACCCACTTCTGCCTCAGCAGCCTAGCTTTCTCCTATCGTGGCTCATCAATCTTTATAATTGATACAATGTTAAAGTTATGTCTTCTTATGTTAGTACAGAAGTTAGTCTAATACAGAATTAAGGTTTTCATTAGTACAAATATGTACATTGATACAAAAATTGATATCAGTATTGTTACTCTTAGACAGTCAGTGTGCCCATGCAACTCTTTCAGAAATAGAGGGCTAGATAGCAAGCTTGTGGTTCTGAGTTAATTATAAAATGGTGTTTAGAGATATTTCAATTAGAAATAGCTGAGAGTATTTAAAGGGCAACAGTTCAGATGTACTTTGCATAGATATTTTTTCAGTAGTGTCAAAAGTGCACAGAATATGACAGTTAAGGCATGCCATTATTGAAAATCTTTTGTCTAGAGGCATTGTCTACACCTGACTGTACCCACTTCACAGTTGGGAGAGCATCATTACCCCCAGCTGATATACTTTTGTGGCAGGACAACCATTGAGCAAATGTTGCCCTAATTCATCTACGGACAAAAAAAAAATCATTTTCCAGAAAAAGACACAAGACACAGGATAGTCCACAGCTTAGCTCTACCAAGACAGAATAAGCTAGTTCTTCATGATAATTCCTAATTCACCTAAAGTCTGTTAGATGGTCCTAGGCAAGAGGGCTTATGACAGCACAAGAACTCAGCCCGCAGAATCAATTAGCTAGGGCTCACAGAAGCACACAGAGACTGAACTGACAACTGGGGAACCTGTAGGGATCTGATTCAGATCCTTTTCCTATATTATGTTTCTATAGCTTGTTGTTCTTGTGTATTCCTAACAATAGGGGTGAGGGCAGTCTCTGATTTGTCAAATTTGGGAACTTTTCTTTCTACTGGGTTTCCTAGTTCAGTCTGGATATGAGAGTTTGTACCTAGTTTTATTGTAACTTGTTATGCCATGCTTGGTTGATATTTTTGGGAAGCCTGCTCCTTCCTGAAGGGAAACAGAAGAGAAGAAGTTGAGAAGTGGATGAGTTGGATGAAGGGAACTGAGAGCATAGAAAGGAGGGGAACAGAACATGCACTTAGTATGCAATATATGAGTAATTTTTTTTTAAAAAAAAGATAATATATCCCCTATGAAAGCAGGCTCTAGGTAAGCCTATAAAGCATTTTCTTAATTAGTAATTGATGTTCGAGGGCCCAGCCCATTGTGGGTGGTGCCATTTCTGGGCTGGTGGTCCTGGGCTCTATAAGAAAGGGGACTGAGCAAGCCACACTGAGCTATCCTGTGAGCAGTACCCATCCAGGGACCCTGCATCAGCTCTTATCTACAAGTTCCTACCCTTTTTAAATTTCTGTCCAGATTTCCTTCAGTAATGGACTGCAATGTAGTGCTATAAGCCCAATAAAGACATTGCTCCTTATGTTGCTTTGGTCATGGTGTGTCATCATACCAGTAGTACCCCCAACATACAATCTGATGTTGCTTTCTTAGTTTAAAAAGGAGACACAAAACTAAGCTGAGAGCTTAGCAGGACTAAAAGTCGATTTCTACCATATGATCTTCTTAAGATGGTGGTAGATTACATGGCAGGTACACTTTTTTCATCTTAGTAAAGAGAGGAAAGTCGATCTCCTTATTTATTATTTATTTTGCATTTTAAAAATAAATTAATATTTTTTCCACATGGGTTTTCTCTGTTTCGTATATGAAAAAATCCCACCAGGAAGGTTGATTTGTCAATGTCTATGGAAAAAGGAGCTTACAAACTCTCACATCTGGAGGCACAAATACCCTATTTTGACATGATAGAAATGTCTAACTATAATCATCCCCACACAAAGAATCAGGATGTCAAAACAGGATGTCACTGTTAGGGGAGTGTTATTTTAGAAGTGCAGTGTCCTTAGTCCTGGGGTTCTTACCTGTGGGTTTATGGGGCTCTCTTTTGAGTCCAGGAGTCTGCATTAGTAAGAAGGTGAGAAGCTCTTACCTGCTCTTCCTCTCCACTGAGAAGGAGGAATTCCACTACTGAGAGGGAGGACTTCCACCACTGCCTGCCTCTGCCTGCTCTTCCTTTAGCTCTGACATCATTCAGAGATCTGAACCATAGAAGAACACATGAAGCACTGCCCTCTCCATGGAACTAAAAATATCTAGAGCTTCTGATGAATAGCCATAAAAGGACAGATGGAAGTATGTTCAGAAGACTGAACATCTGAACATGATACCTTGACCCAAACAATTTCAGTTTTGGAAGAGACTTCAGAAAGTGAAGTTTTGTAGCAGTCTGAGGTGGCTTGATCTATTATTCTTAAGGGGAAGCATCAAAACAGACATACTTCAGGTGGCTGGGTGGTTTCATTAGACACGCAACAAGTGTGTCAAAGCCCAGTCATACAGCATCAAACCCAACCCCTGGCACTTTTGGAGACACTCCTAGTAGAATACAGTTGTTCTAGTTCAATGCATAACATTTTCTTGTGATTTTATAGAAACTGAGGCACAGAATGAAAAAAAAACGTTCTGTTTGTGTCAGTAAATTACTTCTAGATACCCAGTCTTCTGGCAACTCTCTCTCTCTCTCTCTTTCTCTCTCTCTCTCTCTCTCTCTCTCTCTCTCTCTCTCTCTCTCTCTCTGAGTCTGTCCAATTTATCCTTCCCCTATTCTCTTTCTCATTCCCTTTGTGATTCAAATTTATAAGAGAAAGGAAAAGACAAAATTTGTAAGTGTATGTATCTCCAATTCAATCCTGTTCTGATCTCTAACTTTTTAGCTCTTTTGACCTTTTCTTTCTAGTTAAAGTCCTTAGTGTTTTTTTCTTGGCGCATGTTTTTTTTGCTACTCTCCCTATTCTTCCTCATAGCCAACAAATACCCATACAATGTCCTTTTATGGAAAAAGGAGCTTACAAACTCTCACATCTGGAGGCACAAATACCCTATTTTGACATGATAGAAATGTCTAACTATAATCATCCCCACACAAAGAATCAGGATGTCAAAACAGGATGTCACTGTTAGGGGAGTGTTATTTTAGAAGTGCAGTGTCCTTAGTCCTGGGGTTCTTACCTGTGGGTTTATGGGGCTCTCTTTTGAGTCCAGGAGTCTGCATTAGTAAGAAGGTGAGAAGCTCTTACCTGCTCTTCCTCTCCACTGAGAAGGAGGAATTCCACTACTGAGAGGGAGGACTTCCACCACTGCCTGCCTCTGCCTGCTCTTCCTTTAGCTCTGACATCATTCAGAGATCTGAACCATAGAAGGACACATGAAGCACTGCCCTCTCCATGGAACTAAAAATATCTAGAGCTTCTGATGAATAGCCATAAAAGGACAGATGGAAGTATGTTCAGAAGACTGAACATCTGAACATGATACCTTGACCCAAACAATTTCAGTTTTGGAAGAGACTTCAGAAAGTGAAGTTTTGTAGCAGTCTGAGGTGGCTTGATCTATTATTCTTAAGGAACACTCCTCCACTGCTAGTGGGCTTGCAAATTGGTACAACCACTCTGGAAATCATTCTGGCGGTTCCTCCGAAAACTGGGCACCTCACTTCCAGAAGATCCTGCTATACCACTCCTGGGCATATACCCAGAGGATTCCCTACCATGTAATAAGGATACATGCTCTACTATGTTCATAGCAGCCCTATTTATAATTGCCAGATGCTGGAAAGAACCCAGGTATCCCTCAACAGAAGAGTGGATACAAAAAATGTGGTATATCTACACAATGGAGTACTATTCAGCCATTAGAAACAATGAATTCATGAAATTCTTAGGCAAATGGATGGAGCTAGAGAACATCATACTAAGTGAGGTAACCCAGACTCAAAAGGTGAATCATGGTATGCACTCACTAATAAGTGGTTATTAACCTAGAAAACTGGAATACCCAAAACATAATCCACACATCAAATGAGGTACAAGGAGAAAGGAGGACTGGCCCCTGGTTCTGGAGAGACTCAGTGAATCAGTATTCGGCAAAACCAGAACAGGGAAGTGGGAAGGGGTGGGTGGGAGAACAGGGCAAGAGAATGGGACTTAAGGGACTTTCGGGGAGTGGGGGCTAGCAAAGGGGAAATCATTTGAAATGTAAATAAATTATATCGAATAAAAAAAAGGGGGGAAGCATCAAAACAGACATACTTCAGGTGGCTGGGTGGTTTCATTAGACACGCAACAAGTGTGTCAAAGCCCAGTCATACAGCATCAAACCCAACCCCTGGCACTTTTGGAGACACTCCTAGTAGAATACAGTTGTTCTAGTTCAATGCATAACATTTTCTTGTGATTTTATAGAAACTGAGGCACAGAATGAAAAAAAAACATTCTGTTTGTGTCAGTAAATTACTTCTAGATACTCAGTCTTCTGGCAACTCTCTCTCTCTTTCTCTCTCTCTTTCTCTCTCTCTCTCTTTCTTTCTCTCTCTCTCTCTCTCTCTCTCTCTCTCTTTCTCTCTCTCTCTCTCTGAGTCTGTCCAATTTATCCTTCCCCTATTCTCTTTCTCATTCCCTTTGTGATTCAAATTTATAAGAGAAAGGAAAAGACAAAATTTGTAAGTGTAAGTATCTCCAATTCAATCCTGTTCTGATCTCTAACTTTTTAGCTCTTTTGACCTTTTCTTTCTAGTTAAAGTCCTTAATGTTTTTTTCTTGGCACATATTTTTTTTTTGCTACTCTCCCTATTCTTCCTCATAGCCAACAAATACCCATACAATGTCCTTTTATGGAAAAAGGAGCTTACAAACTCTCACATCTGGAGGCACAAATACCCTATTTTGACATGATAGAAATGTCTAACTATAATCATCCCCACACAAAGAATCAGGATGTCAAAACAGGATGTCACTGTTAGGGGAGTGTTATTGTAGAAGTGCAGTGTCCTTAGTCCTGGGGTTCTTACCTGTGGGTTTATGGGGCTCTCTTTTGAGTCCAGGAGTCTGCATTAGTAAGAAGGTGAGAAGCTCTTACCTGCTCTTCCTCTCCACTGAGAAGGAGGACTTCCACTACTGAGAGGGAGGACTTCCACTGTGGCGAGCCCCTGACCAGCAGGGGAAGAAGACCACCGACACGAGGATTCTTCTCTGATCACACTTTATTGGAGCACTTCTTGGTTGTGGGAGAGCTGGAGGCAAGGGGCGAGGGAGAAGGAGAGGGAGCGGCATATATAGGCAGGGCAGGGACTTCCCCCTGTTGATAAGCTAGTCAGGCTGGGATAGGTTGCAGCTGTTGCCTGGCAGACTCCTGCTGGAACATGGGCCAAAATAAAGGTGTTTACTGCACTCCTCGGCGCCATCTTGTAATGGCGAATGGTGTGGATCGCCACATTCCACCACTGCCTGGCTCTGCCAGCTCTTCCTTTAGCTCTGACATCATTCAGAGATCTGAACCATAGAAGGACACATGAAGCACTGCCCTCTCCATGGAACTAAAAATATCTAGAGCTTCTGATGAATAGCCATAAAAGGACAGATGGAAGTATGTTCAGAAGACTGAACATCTGAACATGATACCTTGACCCAAACAATTTCAGTTTTGGAAGAGACTTCAGAAAGTGAAGTTTTGTAGCAGTCTGAGGTGGCTTGATCTATTATTCTTAAGGGGAAGCATCAAAACAGACATACTTCAGGTGGCTGGGTGGTTTCATTAGACACGCAACAAGTGTGTCAAAGCCCAGTCATACAGCATCAAACCCAACCCCTGGCACTTTTGGAGACACTCCTAGTAGAATACAGTTGTTCTAGTTCAATGCATAACATTTTCTTGTGATTTTATAGAAACTGAGGCACAGAATGAAAAAAAAAACATTCTGTTTGTGTCAGTAAATTACTTCTAGATACTCAGTCTTCTGGCAACTCTCTCTCTCTTTCTCTCTCTCTTTCTCTCTCTCTCTCTCTCTCTCTCTCTCTCTCTCTCTCTCTCTCTCTCTTTCTCTCTTTCTCTCTCTCTCTCTCTCTCTCTCTCTCTCTCTCTCTCTCTCTGAGTCTGTCCAATTTATCCTTCCCCTATTCTCTTTCTCATTCCCTTTGTGATTCAAATTTATAAGAGAAAGGAAAATACAAAATTTGTAAGTGTATGTATCTCCAATTCCATCCTGTTCTGATCTCTAACTTTTTAGCTCTTTTGACCTTTTCTTTCTAGTTAAAGTCCTTAATGTTTTTTTCTTGGCACATTTTTTTTTTGCTACTCTCCCTATTCTTCCTCATAGCCAACAAATACCCATACAATGTCCTTTTATGGAAAAAGGAGCTTACAAACTCTCACATCTGGAGGCACAAATACCCTATTTTGACATGATAGAAATGTCTAACTATAATCATCACTACACAAAGAATCAGGATGTCAAAACAGGATGTCACTGTTAGGGGAGTGTTATTTTAGAAGTGCAGTGTCCTTAGTCCTGGGGTTCTTACC
The DNA here is from genome assembly GCF_947179515.1 of Apodemus sylvaticus. Lineage (NCBI taxonomy): Eukaryota > Metazoa > Chordata > Mammalia > Rodentia > Muridae > Apodemus > Apodemus sylvaticus. Next base: position 18,562,562 of record NC_067475.1, read on the forward strand.
TGTGGGTTTATGGGGCTCTCTTTTGAGTCCAGGAGTCTGCATTAGTAAGAAGGTGAGAAGCTCTTACCTGCTCTTCCTCTCCACTGAGAAGGAGGACTTCCACTACTGAGAGGGAGGACTTCCACCACTGCCTGGCTCTGCCTGCTCTTCCTTTAGCTCTGACGTCATTCAGAGATCTGAACCATAGGAGGACACATGAAGCACTGCCCTCTCCATGGAACTAAAAATATCTAGAGCTTCTGATGAATAGCCATAAAAGGACAGATGGAAGTATGTTCAGAAGACTGAACATCTGAACATGATACCTTGACCCAAACAATTTCAGTTTTGGAAGAGACTTCAGAAAGTGAAGTTTTGTAGCAGTCTGAGGTGGCTTGATCTATTATTCTTAAGGGGAAGCATCAAAACAGACATACTTCAAGTGGCTGGGTGATTTCATTAGACATGCAACAAGTGTGTCAAAGCCCAGTCATACAGCATCAAACCCAACCCCTGGCACTTTTGGAGACACTCCTAGTAGAATACAGTTGTTCTAGTTCAATGCATAACATTTTCTTGTGATTTTATAGAAACTGAGGCACAGAATGAAAAAAAAACATTCTGTTTGTGTCAGTAAATTACTTCTAGATACTCAGTCTTCTGGCAACTCTCTCTCTCTCTTTCTCTCTCTCTCTCTCTCTCCCTCTCTCTCCCCCCCCCCCTCTCTCTCTCTCTCTCTCTCTCTCTCTCTATCTCTCTGAGTCTGTCCAATTTATCCTTCCCCTATTCTCTTTCTCATTCCCTTTGTGTGTCTCCTCCCCCCGCAACTAAGCTGGCTGGCAAGCCGCCCAACTCTTCTGATGGCTACCTCCGGCCTTTGTTCTGTGAATAATAGGCTCCGCACCTCGACTATTGACACCGCCCCCAAGCCGGTGTTTACCTGAGTTGCCAGGCTGAAGGCAGACGACCCGCTGAGAACTGGAGCCAGAGAATTCACAGGACCGCCTTTGAAGCCACCGACTTCTGGGCGGTTGGTCGATCCCCCAAACGACTATATAACCTGTCTTAAAGTTATTAAAACCAGTCTTGACCGGAATTTCCCGCCTTGACTCCCGTCTCTTGTCGCCTCCTCTGTCCCTGTAACCTCAAAATTCTCTCAACAGGTAACCTGGTTTACATGTGACTGCTGGCAGCTACATATTGGCGCCCAATGTGGGGCAACCTGGTATGGGAGAATTTCCTGAGGTAACCCTATCCAGCGAAGCTTCACAGAAAAGTTGATAAGGAATGGTATCCGCACGGTAAGCAACATAGAGGTCAAAACTAGCGCTAGTGGAAAATTGTTTCTATCGTTGTGAGTGCAGAGGGATACGGGTTTTTCAAGCAAACTGTGTTGACCCGGCACAGTGGGCGCTTGGGTTGAAAAGATAGGGAAATATGGGGAAGGAATTTGGTAGGCATTTGCCCAAAGCTCGTAAGAGCTGATTTATGCGAAAAAGAAGGGGGTTTTAAAAATAGGCATATGTCCACAGCCTCTAAGAGCTGTTTAAAGAGGAAAATGGATGCAATTGCTTAACAAGCGTGCTTAACTTTCTGTGTATCTTTCCGTGTTTGTCCCGGTGCACCGACTGTTTGTCTATGTGTATGTTTATGTCCTCTCTGTGTTTTTGTGTGAATGACTGTTTCATGTTAAAAAGAAAAATTGGTAAGGATTTCATCTGCTGGTAACCTCTTGAGCCAGCCACAGTTTGTGTGGGGATTGATTTAAAGCCGCGCCGCAGCAGCGCAGCTCACTCACCCAAGAGGCAAGCATGGCTGGGGAAAAAGCCGCTTTTAAAAGCCTCAAGATTTGGGAAAACCTTGGTTTGGCTTGTGAAATTCATGTAGTCACTTTATACTTGTTTCTAATTGGTTTTAATGGTATAAGGTTTCACATATCTTGACTAAAGTGTTATAAATTAATTAGTTATTATTTAAAAGGTATAGTGTTATTAAGAAAAGGTTAGTTTAAAACTGGTGATTCAGTATTGGAGCCACCTTAACTAGCTACACGTGGCCTAACGCAACTCATGCTTTGTTCTTGTTTATAATTGGATTTAAAGGTATATTTTGCATGTCTTGACTATAGAGTATTGGCTTAAGTCACTGGACATGATTTAAAAGGTATAATGTTATTAACAAAAGTTAGGTTAAAGCTGGTAGTTTAGGGTAGTCGCCATTTTTAAACAACACGTGGCATGACGGTTAAAGCTGGTAGTTTAGGGTAGTCGCCATTTTTAAACAACACGTGGCATGACGCAATCCAGGAAATACAGGCTTTAAGATGCTCTTAAATTGGCATGGTGTTTCATGTGAATCTTGGCCTGGAGATTGGACTTAATGAAGATTAAGATTTAAAATAATGTCTCTTTAATAAGTTACACTGTCATACACTTGAACATAAGAACTGGCAGACAAACCTTGTGCTGTAAATATGTGTTTGCCATTGATTTTAAAGAAATTAGATTGTTTAAAATTGAGATTTGCTTCCAAAATTGCAATTGTGCTCTAATATTGCAAGAAAACATTGAGTTACAATAAAAATCAGTGTGTCATTGGCTGCAGTTTTCAGTTTGCAGGCTCATAATTCTTAACATTTTGTAATTACAATAATTTTGAGAGTGATACAGCTATGGGTTTTAGAGGCCCATTGCCACTTTTCCACAAGTTTATAGGCTACAATGGTAGGAGCAAAATTTAACCCTCCAAGATTAAAAAGGAGATCTCAGTGGAAATGTATTTGATATCAAGTAGGTTCCTTTGACCATGGAATTACAGGTTTCTTTTGTTTAATCCTCAAAACGTCCTAGCAGGTTTGGGTCTGGTCTTAGATATAAGGCTCAGATCTAGTCCTTGCCAAGGACTAAAGGTGGATCCTAGGGCAGATAAATAAAAAAAAATGTTTTGTTTCTGTTTCAATACTAGAAGTTAGGATCCTAAAATTTTCAGTGTATAATGTTCATGGAATGTTTGTTACAGGCCCTTGCTCCTAACTATTGACTTTTAGAATTTTTAGGTAAATGGCTTTCAAAGGTTGTTAGGATATATTAATTGGCTTTATCTTATATTTACCTCATTTTAAGCTTGCCACAGAAGGTCTTAAACCTCTGTTTTCAAGGTAGGAAACGTTTGTTCCTTGCTTCAAGCAGCAATCAAATTTATTATTAATGGTTGGTCTATTACATGGCAAGCATTTTTAGGCAAAATTAATAATTGTTATCCAAAAGATAATTTGTACTATCAGATCACATGTTTATTCCTTTAAGTTTCTCCCTGCTTCAACACAGATACCTGAATTGGGTGTTATAGCAGCTATTTTTAAGATGTTAAAAGCCAAGCTTTTAATAATAGTAGATATATATATAGCTCATGGTTTATAATTGCTTAAAATTGGTCCATTTTTAATACTGCTAATTCTTAATATTTACAGTTTATGCAAATGTGATTCAAATTTCTAAGAACAAAGGATATGTTCTCTAAATGACTGTCTTTTAGGTATTTGAAATAATTTTATATTTTGTGCACATCAAATTATAAAGATTTGTTCTTGATGTCCTCAATTTCTACCTCTACCACGTAATGGTGTTAATCCTAGAGGACTTAGTTATTACAGATAAATGATACTCATATTTCTAATTGTGAAGATTAAAAAATATGTGCATGTGACTAATGATTCATTTTTAGGCTGTCTAGTTGCAACTGCTCTAACAGAAAAAGCAACTAAAAATGCTATGTTTATTTTATATAATTACATAGTTATTGCCTATGTTATGGGTTATACTTTGTGTTCCAACTTAAATTAATAAAACGATATCTTCTTGGAAGAGAGAAGAGAGGGGAAATTGTGTCCCTGTGCATATCATTTAAATTATGCTTGCATGTTTTTAAGAAAATTTTAAAATTTGGATGCCTAGAAACTCCTTGCTAAATATATATGACATCTTGTAATTAGGCATATTGATGTCTAGGTGAAATGAAGGAATTCACTTATTGACATATGCCATGACCCTGATTTAATATTGGGGAAGGCATGTCCCCTATGTTTTTTCCACATAATGCTGCAGAAGATATGCTGACTGTGTGCTTGCTGAATGCCCAGACCATGGTAACATAAGAGCTATATTGGGTATATGTTCTTGACTTACCTTAATTGTCAAATGTCCCAGGTTAGATAAATTGCCTAGCTTCAAGCTTTTAGACTTTGTGGGACAGAACATGTAGACTGTTAAGCTAGCTTAGGAAAAATTAATCTAAAGAAGAGTTAAACTGACTCTTCTCCTTACTGTGTTCAGCTGACTCAACCATAGACTGGTCTAGAAATAATTCCAATATTGAAGATTCCAATTTTGAAGATGGCTAACAATCTTCAGCCAGCTGTGTTAATTTAACATATAGTCTCCACTTTTCCTGAGAAGTAACAACATATCTCTTTATACACAAGGCTACCTCTCCCACCTCAGAGGCCAAGCTTTGGGTCCTTTAAGTTGTTAATTTGCAACTGAATTGGATACTCCAGGGACAAGTTAATCCCATTCCACCTTTAACTCTTGACCTTGTTTGTTAAGCAGACTGGCTGTCTCCACCCAGGCTCACCTGGATGGAGAGATTGCATGTCTGTTAAAGACACTTGCAGACTCCCCTGGCTTCAAAACTTACACAAGTGGATCTCCAAAGAGGGAGCCATATAGAACTCAGATCTAAGTGTGTTTGTTTAAGAACAAACATGGGTACCAGTGAGACGTGCAAGGCAAAGCACCGCATGGGGACGTGAATTTCTGCTTCTGAGTCCCCAGGAAGTACACCTAATTGCATAGGGGTTAACGTCGAGAGGCTGTCCTTAAAATAATAAGGGAGCCTATTACCCCTCCTCTGAAAAAGACGTTATACAATTTAAGAGGAATTACGGTCAATGCTTCCCCTCCTGGTTAAGGCCCGCCTTCTTATGAAGGATATTTATCCACTTGTTTTCTACCTCCTCGTGTTCTAATTAATAAAAAAAGGGAGGACATGTACAGAGCCATATTGGGGCAGTCATGCACTTGGTCAGAGTTTGACTTTGGTCAAGGTTAACTTCTCCCAGATAGCCAGGATCCTGCTCCACCTAGGGCCAAGTGCTTGAAGTAAAGGTTAAGTTCATTGTTCCTCCAGGTCTAGGAATTCCTGAATTAAACAGGTGACCCACCCAGCTGCAGGAGCAGGCAAGATGAGGACCTCCAAGAGAAGCTAGACAACTTCCACCGGAACTCAGCCTGGAGTCTGGGGGGAAGGGTTTGCCCAAACTGTTAAAAGGTCTGGCGCCATTAAAGTTTCGGGCTTTGATCAGTGAATATTGTCTTAGCCATACTTCTTTTCGCCCCTCTTCCCTATTTATTCCTCAGCTTCTGTTCCAGAAACCCACTTCGTAATAGCTGCAGGCAGCTCTAAGTTTTGCATTAACTCAAATGTAAAATTTTTTTTATCTGCCCTCAAATTTATAAGAGAAAGGAAAAGACAAAATTTGTAAGTGTATGTATCTCCAATTCAATCCTGTTCTGATCTCTAACTTTTTAGCTCTTTTGACCTTTTCTTTCTAGTTAAAGTCCTTAATGTTTTTTTTCTTGGCACATTTTTTTTTTGCTACTCTCCCTATTCTTCCTCAGAGCCAACAAATACCCATACAATGTCCTTTTATGGAAAAAGGAGCTTACAAACTCTCACAGCTGGAAGCACAAATACCCTATTTTGACATGATAGAAATGTCTAACTATAATCATCACCACACAAAGAATCAGGATGTCAAAACAGGATGTCACTATTAGGGGAGTGTTATTTTAGAAGTGCAGTGTCCTTAGTCCTGGGGTTCTTACCTGTGGGTTTATGGGGCTCTCTTTTGAGTCCAGGAGTCTGCATTAGTAAGAAGGTGAGAAGCTCTTACCTGCTCTTCCTCTCCACAGAGAAGGAGGAATTCCACTTCTGAGAGGGAGGACTTCCACCACTGCCTGGCTCTGCCTGCTCTTCCTTTAGCTCTGACATCATTCAGAGATCTGAACCATAGAAGGACACATGAAGCACTGCCCTCTCCATGGAACTAAAAATATCTAGAGCTTCTGATGAATAGCCATAAAAGGACAGATGGAAGTATGTTCAGAAGACTGAACATCTGAACATGATACCTTGACCCAAACAATTTCAGTTTTGGAAGAGACTTCAGAAAGTGAAGTTTTGTAGTAGTCTGAGGTGGCTTGATCTATTATTCTTAAGGAACACTCCTCCGCTGCTGGTGGGGTTGCAAATTGGTACAAACACTCTGGAAATCAGTCTGGCGGTTCCTCCGAAAACTGGGCACCTCACTTCCAGAAGATCCTGCTATACCACTCCTGGGCATATATCCAGAGGATTCCCTACCATGTAATAAGGATACATGCTCTACTATGTTCATAGCAGCCCTATTTATAATTGCCAGATGCTGGAAAGAACCCAGGTATCCCTCAACAGAAGAGTGGATACAAAAAATGTGGTATATCTACACAATGGAGTACTATTCAGCCATTAGAAACAATGAATTCATGAAATTCTTAGGCAAATGGATGGAGCTAGAGAACATCATACTAAGTGAGGTAACCCAGACTCAAAAGGTGAATCATGGTATGCACTCACTAATAAGTGGTTATTAACCTAGAAAACTGGAATACCCAAAACATAATCCACACATCAAATGAGGTACAAGGAGAAAGGAGGACTGGCCCCTGGTTCTGGAGAGACTCAGTGAAACAGTATTCGGCAAAACCAGAACAGGGAAGTGGGAAGGGGTGGGTGGGAGAACAGGGCAAGAGAAGGGGACTTAAGGGACTTTCGGGGAGTGGGGGGCTAGAAAAGGGGAACTCATTTGAAATGTAAATAAATTATATCGAATAAAAAAAAGGGGGGGAAGCATCAAAACAGACATACTTCAGGTGGCTGGGTGGTTTCATTAGACATGCAACAAGTGTGTCAAAGCCCAGTCATACAGCATCAAACCCAACCCCTGGCACTTTTGGAGACACTCCTAGTAGAATACAGTTGTTCTAGTTCAATGCATAACATTTTCTTGTGATTTTATAGAAACTGAGGCACAGAATTAAAAAAAAAACATTCTGTTTGTGTCAGTAAATTACTTCTAGATACTCAGTCTTCTGGCAACTCTCTCTCTCTCTTCTCTCTCTCTCTCTCTCTCTCTCTCTCTCTCTCTCTCTCTCTCTCTGAGTCTGTCCAATTTATCCTTCCCCTATTCTCTTTCTCATTCCCTTTGTGATTCAAATTTATAAGAGAAAGGAAAAGACAAAATTTGTAAGTGTATGTATCTCCAATTCAATCCTGTTCTGATCTCTAACTTTTTAGCTCTTTTGACCTTTTCTTTCTAGTTACAGTCCTTAATGTTTTTTTCTTGGCACATTTTTTTTTTGCTACTCTCCCTATTCTTCCTCATAGCCAACAAATACCCATACAATGTCCTTTTATGTTTGAGATTATAATGTAATCACATCATTTCTCATTTCCCTTTTCTCCCTCTAAGCCTTCCCATAAACTCTTCCTCACCTTCTTTAAATTTTATATTCTTGTCATGTGGTGGTGGCATATGCCATAAGTCCCAGCACCTGGGAGGTGAAGGCAGGCAGGTGTCTGTAAGTTTGAGGCCAACCTGGTACTTCCAGGACAGCCACAGCTACACAAAAACCTCTCTCAGAAAACCAAACCAAACCAACCCTCCAGACCCAGAAAAAGAAAAGAAAAAGCAACAAAACAATAATTTTCTCTCTTTCTCCTTGATTGGTGTTACAAGCATATACCTAAGTATATATATATTTATAAAAATATTCCTAAATATTACCTGTTCTGTCTGTATAATATTATTTGACTGTTTCTGAAGCTTTGGAATATCATATCAAATAAAAATCGCTACAACTGTGATTCTTAGAGATTCGTATGTAATATGCATAAAATACTGTCAAAATGAGAGAAAGAATAATGTTAAAGTTCTTTTGTTACTACTGAAAATTACTTGGTATGGATTTGAAGTAAATTGTGATAAGCCAAGCGACCCATAGCAAGCATAGAGGAACCATAGAATATAAATGTGAAGACTAGACAGTGTACCTCTGGTGAAGACAACCCTGGTCTGGTTCTCAAAAATTATTCCAGGCAGTTCACAACTACCCATGGCTCCAGCTCTAGGGCATCCAATGCCTCTCACTTCCAGAATCACAGTATTCACAAGCACATGTACACACAGTACACACACACACACACACACACACACACACACACACCAGTAAAATAAAAGTAAACCACTGTTTTAAAGTGAATATAATTAAAAATGGTATCACAAAGCAACCACAATTATAATCCTACATAAAAGAGGCCAATGCTCCAGATCCTTATGATTCAGGAATGTGTGGCATGTGTCTATCATCATAAGGTGACACTATTATCTAAAATACAAAAATCCTTTTGTATTCAACATTGCATCATGAATAACCCATACCTCATTTGCCAATTTTATTTATTTATTTATTTATTTATTTATTTATTTATCCATTTTAAATTTCAGATGTTATTCCCCTCCTTGCCCACCCTCTTACTGTTCGACAACCAATACCTGCTCTCTGACTCTTGGCCATGGAGGAGGTTCATATGCGCCACCCCCTTAGATCTCTAAACTCTATTCTTTCAGTTCCTTGTTTACTCCATCATACTTTTATGTTTCAAGTTACCCATCTTTGATTTTATTTGAAAATTTAATTTACCCATTTATTTACAGATTTGTTTCTTTTTACAGTCTAGTTTCAAGTATCCCAGGGTAGCAGAGAACTCACTGTGTAACTAAAGATGACATTGAATTGATCCTCCTGTTTCCACTCTTCTCAGTTTTTAAAGCCTGGTTGTTCTTGTCATCAAATGTTTCACTCCATTTGACTCAGAAGATGATCCTTCATTTCCACCTTGGACCCTTCCTCAGCATTGTCCATATGGATGATGTCTTGTTTCTCAAAATAGATGTTAAATGAAACCAAGTGCTAATGATGACATGGTGACAACAGCATTTTATATTTTGGATATTCTGCCATGCTGAAATAATGATTTAGTTTCCACACACACACACACACACACACACACACACACACACACACACACTCACACACACACACACACACACACACACACACACACACGTATACTTGTACACTTTTCCCTTCAGGCTTTCCTCTTGTACGGTCTCAAACCAAGGGCATCTGGGCATGGTGTGTGCCTCACCCAACAAAGCCAAGTCACAGCCTTATTCTTCGAGACACTGAGGATCTTGGTGATGTAGAAAAGCTGAGTCAGCAAGTGAGAGATAGATGAGGTTACTCTTGATTTTTCCTTGTATATTCATAATCTCTTGCAATTCATCATATAAGATGTAATCTCGCTGTCTAGGAACAAAAATATAGGAGATGTCTTGAATTTGAGGCTTTTAACCACACTTCTATTAACAACAACAACAGAAAAATGTCAAATGTTGTAGTCTTTTAGATAAGGCATTAAATTCTTTTCAATAAAGTGAATGATTAGTTTCCACTGAACCAATAGTCTTTTAGCAGCTCAGTTTTAGTCTTTTAGAATTTGCCCCAAGATAGTGGTGAAGATAGGGAAGATTGTGCTCTGAATACAGTTCCATAGACATATGTACCCAGCAGCCCTAATTGATTGCTATTGACACATCAGTACTGAAAACAAGTGAGCTCCCATGAGAGCAGACAGATGGATAGGCTTTATTGGCACTAACGTTTGGATAAATACCTCTGGAATGTAGTGGGTACAAATAAGGTAGAGAGAAATGAGCCTCATTCAATTTCATGGAGGCTATGTATCAAAAACTGAACCCTCTGCCTTGAACTGAAATAATGATTCAAAATTTGAAGTTGCCATGGAGACCTGTCTCATTGCCAGACTGACACCTGCAAGGGGTCATTCATGAGTCCTCTAGGAGCCTGGGCATCAGTGCTCCCTAGAATGTGATCAAGTCAGGGCTTTATGGGCTTCACCACAGCTGATGATGGTAAAGATGCTCTAGAGAAGCAGAGAGACAAAGATCCATCTCCCAAGAAATGTAGACTCTGAGTCTCAACCTCTGAGGTACATTACTGGGGCCTCTGGAAGTTACGATTAAGTGCAAATGGCTTTTTCTATGGATATTTATTAGCTACACACAGAATATTCAGCTAGGTTGTAAGACCACACTTGCAGAGTTTCAATAACAGCAGACAATTTTAGATGATTTTTCAGATACTTTTACAATATAAAAGGGGGTTTATTTCAATTTTATCTTGCTTTAAAACTGGCTTATAAGGAAGTTATAAAATTCTATTGGTCTCTATGTATTTCCAAAGTGAAATTAGGAATTCTATTTCCTTTTTTGAATCAGGCACCAAAGTTATCTTCACAGCATTTAAGAATTTAATTTCCTAGTTATTTTTAAATTTTAACAGATGGAACAAATATTCTTTTCACCAAAAAAGTCCATAGAAAATTTTCCGACTAATCAATTTTAGTTTTCCTTTTACTTAAGGGTTCAGGACTAAACATTACAACCCTTCTCTGAAAATATAATTTCTGTATTATGCTCTAATTTAGACAGTATAATTATATAAACAACATAACCTGATTTTTAAGATGCTTTGTCATCTTGCCCCAGAATTCACCATTCAATCTTTGACCCTCTGCAGTAGCAAACACACATACTCTATGATGACTGAAAGAATTTCCTTAGTGCAGTTTATCTAGAAGATGCTGAAATGATGGCTTCTATTGTCATGACAGTATTAGTCCATCATATATTTATTGCACCAAATTCTTAACAGTTAGCAATAGGGTCCCACAACATCTTAGCCAGTGTTGTTTTTTTTAATGTTTATACCTATATACAATTTGTTATAAAATATCTTGCAACTCTCTTATCTACTAACAGAAAAGCTCACAAGTTGAGTGAATCTATATTTGCCATTGTCATTACTTTCAGTGGAGCATAAGGACAGTTAAAAAATGACTGCCTGACCAACAAATTGGGAAAAGATCTTCACCAATCCTACATCAGATAGAGGGCTAATATCCAATATATATAAAGAACTCAAGAAGTTAGACTCCAGAAAACTAAACAACCCTATTAAAAAATGGGGTACAGAGTTAAACAAAGAATTCTCACCTGAAGAACTTCGGATGGCGGAGAAGCATCTTAAAAAATGCTCAACTTCATTAGTCATTAGGGAAATGCAAATCAAAACAACCTTGAGATTTCACCTTACACCAGTCAGAATGGCTAAGATTAAAAATTCAGGAGACAGCAGGTGTTGGAGAGGATGTGGAGAAAGAGGAACACTCCTCCACTGCTGGTGGGGTTGCAAATTGGTACAACCACTCTGGAAATCAGTCTGGCGGTTCCTCCGAAAACTGGGCACCTCACTTCCAGAAGATCCTGCTATACCACTCCTGGGCATATACCCAGAGGATTCCTCACCATGTAATAAGGATACATGCTCTACTATGTTCATAGCAGCCCTATTTATAATTGCCAGATGCTGGAAAGAACCCAGGTATCCCTCAACAGAAGAGTGGATGCAAAAAATGTGGTATATCTACACAATGGAGCACTATTCAGCCATTAGAAACAATGAATTCATGAAATTCTTAGGCAAATGGATGGAGCTAGAGAACATCATACTAAGTGAGGTAACCCAGACTCAAAAGGTGACTCATGGTATGCACTCACTAATAAGTGGATATTAACCTAGAAAACTGGAATACCCCAAACATAATCCATACATCAAATGAGGTACAAGAAGAAAGGAGGAGTGGCCCCTTGTTCTGGAAAGACTCAGTGAAGAAGTATAGGGCAAAACCAGAACGGGGAAGTGGGAAGGGGTGGGTGGGAGGACAGGGGGAGAGAAGGGGGCTTATGGGACTTTCGGTGAGTGGGGGGCTAGAAAAGGGGAAATCATTTGAAATGTAAATAAAAATATATCGAATAAAAAAATTGACTGCCTGTTGTCTTTAATTGCATATAATTGGTGGCCTCAGTTGTGTCAAGCATATAGACAGGAGTCAAATATATGCTGACTGAGTAATCGCTAGTATCTATCACTGAGCATCTAAGTTTACTTCATATACCAAGCTAGGTTTTACAATATATAGTGTGTTAGTCCATGTCATCATAAAATTAAAAAAAGAAAACACTTTAATTATAGTATCATTAATAATCTATTATCATCAGAGCCCTGGTGATACCCACCTTTAATACCTCCTTCTGGTAGGTAGAGGCAGGTGGATTTCTAAGTTTGAGGCCAGCCTGGTCAACAGAGTGGGTTCCAACACAGCCAGGGCTACACATAGAAACCCTGTGTCAAAAAACCAAAGTACAAAAATTCTATTTTGTCAAAAATTGAAGAACAGCAACAAAAAATCCTAATGCAATAGTTAATGTTGAAATGTGTGTTCATGTCCTCACAAGTTGTTCCTCCACAGAACTAATAGATTGCTTGAAATAATATGTAAAAGCTCAAGTGAACAATGATCTGGATGAGCTTTAAATGAGAGGTAAAGAAAGAGTTAGCTCCCAAAACCCTTACCCATGTGCCTTCTAGGGAGACCCTAGGAATGATGCCTGGATCTTTGTCCTGTCCCTGCTTTTGAGCAGCACTTTTATCTACAACAGCATGAGTACCATGAACAGTGATGCCTGGAGAAGCTGCAGTATCCTTCAAAAAACCAAGGTTCTATCTTCTACTGAGGAACTTGGAGGAATGAGAGTTCAGCATGGCTGGGTTACTACTGGTAGAGCAGATAGTACAGAAAAGCAGCATAAAATGTTTATGCTTATTATTTCAATAAAGGAATTAAGATTTGGGTTTCCTTTTCCTTAGCTTGGTCCTGGTTATGTGACAAAACTCTCAGTTCTCATCCAAGCAAAGTCCTTCCCAAGATCTAATGTGATAGAAGATGTTAGAGAGTTTGTGAGCTTCTTTCCAGACTTTATCTGAACTGTATAAGACCTTACTCTGGAGCTGAAGTTGGATGATAACTGCACCACCTAAGATCAGTACCTGGAGAATGACTTGAAGCTGTTTCCAAGTATCTGAGCTTGAACTGGGTACAGAATAAGGGGGAGGGGCACTGTATTTGTGAGTATTTGTGTCATGTCTGGAATAACATCTGGCATTTGAAGGTAGACTGAAGTCTGTACTAGTGGGAATTGGGAGTTGGGTTGAAATGCTTAAGATTAGGAGTTTAATCCCAAGAAGATCAGAGCTCAATGCATTGTAAGGATTCTTAAAGTCAACTTGTACTTTACGAATGATGTACCTAAGCATTAAATAAGAAAAGTGGAAGTTTAGAAGAACAAGCACTCCTTTCTGCTATCTTGGCTCTTGCTTGTGTTGTGGAAAACAACTAGATTCTTATTCATTAGACACACAATCTCATAAAAAAGCTGCTTGTTGAAATAGTCTATTTCACATACTTTGTCTGTTTTAAAGTAAAAGTACAACCCTCTCAAACTTGTATTGGTATATTCTCCATAAAATCATTTTATTCTTTTAATAAACATGAAAACCATCTCTACAACTTAAACCTTTTAACCTTTTCAGTGCATCTAAATCCCATTAGAATAGCCTGTTACTATCTTCATTATGACTTCCTCCACAACCCAGGTTTTCATTATAATTTGGAAATAGTTTTAATTTTATACAGGGAGGAAATATATGGGACAGATTTCTACATTTATTAAGCTAAACATTGTGTAGCCACAATCTTAATTGGTTGAATTCTATATATTTGATACAAAATTAAAGTTATATCTTCCTACATTAGTACAGAAGTTAATCTAATACAGAATTAAAGTTTTCATTAGTATAAATCTGTGTATTGATACAAAATTGAGATTAGTATTGCTACTCTTAGACAGGCATTGTGCCTATGCAGCTCTTTTAGGAATAGGAATTTAGGGCTAGATAGCAAACTCATGGTTCTCTGTTAATTATAAAAGGGTGTTTTGAGATATTTCAATTAGAAATACCTGAGAGTAATTAAAGGACAACAGTTCAGATATACTTTACATAGATAGATAGTCTTCAATAGCATCAGAAGTCCACAGAATATGACAGTTAACACATGCAATTATTGAAAATATTTTGTTTAGAGACATGTCTACACCTGATTGTACCCCCTTCACAGGTTGGAGAGGATAGTGAGCATGATTACCTCCAGGTGATATGCTATTGTGGCAGGACAGCCACTGGTCAGAAGTTGCCCTAATTCATCTACAGACAAAAAACCCTGACCAGGAAAGGACATAAGACAAAGGATAGTCCACAGCTTAGCTCTGCCAAGACAGAATAAGCTAGTCCTTCATGATAATTCCTGCTTCACTTAAGGTCTGTCAGATGGTCCTAGGGTAAGAAAGCTGAAGACAGCACAAGAACTCAGCCAATGAAATCAATTAACAAGGGCTCACAACAGCACAGAGACTGAACTGACAGTTGGGGAATATATAGGGATCTGATCCGGGTCTTCTTCCTATGTTATGGTTCTGTAGCTTGCTGTTCTTGTGGACTCCTAACAGTAGTGGGTGGGGGCAGTTTCTGACTCTTTCGTTAACTTTGGGAACTTTTCCTTCTACTTGGTTGCCTAGTTCAGTCTTGATATGAGGGTATGTGCCTAGTCTTTTTGTAATTTGTTATGCAATGCTTGGTTGATATTTTTTGGAGGGCTGCTCTTTCCTGAAGGGAAACAGAAGAGAAAAAGATGAGAAGTGGATGAGAGAGGAGGTGGATGACGGAAACTGAGAGGAGCAAAAGGAGAACCTGCACTTGGTATGTAATATATGAGAGAAGAATTTTTAAAATGGATAATACATCCCCTATGAAAACAGGCTATATGTAGGCCTATAAAGCATTTTCTTAATTAGTGAATGATGTTCAAGGGCTCAGCCCATTGTAGGTGGTGCCATTTCTGTGCTAGTGGTCCTGGTCTCTATAAGAAATGGGACAGAGCAAACCACACTGAGCTATCCCATAAGTGGTACCCATCCATAGGCTCTGCATCAGCTCCTGTCTCCATGTTCCTACCCTCTTTAAATACCTATCCACATTTCCTTCAGTAGTGGACTGCAATGTAGTGCTATAAGCCCAATAAAGACATTGCTTCCAAAGTTGCTTTGGCCATGGTGTTTCATCACAACAATAGTAACAGCAGCACACAATCTGCTGTTGCTTTCTTATTTTAAAAGGAGACACAACTCTAAGCTGAGAGCTTAGTAGGATTAAAAGTTGGTTTCTACCATATGATCTTCTTAAGATGGTGGTGAATTACATGGCAAGTTCTCTTTTTTAATCTTAGTAAAGAGAGGAAGGTCCCAGCCATATGGTTGCTTCCATCTACTGGGATTGGCAAAAGACATATGAAGTAAGGACACAATTCCTTCAAGGAATGGTTGAGAGGAAGGTTTTATTGAGATATGAGGGTGAGAGCCAAAGGTGAGGGGACCAAGCTGACCTCAGAGAGGAGCAAGACAGAAAAGGCAAAGAGAACCAAGGAATACAGAGTCAATAGAGAGGGAGCCAGGAGTGTACATAGCTGAAATGGCAGGGCTATAGTGGAATGAGAAGCTTGGGGAAGGAAAGCTAGAGAAGGTTAAAGTAGAGGGCAGGGTGAGAGGTGAGCTAAACTTAGAGGGAGCTTGGAGGCCAGCAGACAATTGGGATTGTGCCACCATGGTTGGCCACTTGTCAGTTTCTTTTGAACCTGACACCTCCCTCCTCTCCTGAGTTTCAGTTTCTTTTTCTCAGTCAAGGGGCCATTTCCCGGCATCTGGCTTTACTATTTTTAGTCTTGTTATTGAAAGAACATATCTATGGTCCTTTAAGTTTCTTACCTGCAGTTTGTCTGAACTGAGCAAATTCTCTCTGTGACAATGAATTTCATGTCCCTTATAACACTTCAAGCTCTAAGAAAAGACAATCTGAAGACATTTCCAACTTTCTGCTCTAGTCAAACACCTACCAGATACAAACCCAAACTCTGGAGACACAACTAGGTAATACTGTACTCCATCTCAGCATGACCTCTATTAGATTATGCCATTTTTGACAAGGAAGGAGCTGAGCCTTGTACCTCCCTGTGTGGGCCTCACCATCCTCACTCTCAAAACCCAGGTCTCTTCTGAGTGGGTGAGAGAATTGCTTTGGTGAGAAAGTCGATCTCCTTATTTATTATGTATTTTGCATTTTTAAAAATAAATTAATATTTAATTATTCAGTTTCCACATGGAGTTTCTCTGTTTTATATATAAAAAAAAATACACTAGAAAAGTTTGATTTGTCTACTTCTATGAAATCATGAGGCTCATAACCACAAAAACTCTCACAGCTGGAAGGAGAAATACCCAGCTAGGAAATAGTGGGAGAAATGGTTAACTATAATCATCACCACACAAAGAATCAGAAGTCAAAACAGATGTCACTGTCACCCATTATGTTAGGAGTACAGTTTCCTGGGCCCTGTGGGTCTAATCTGTAGACTAATTGGGCTGTCTTCTGAGTCTAGTATCATGCACTAGCAAGGTGAAAAGTCTTACCTGCTTTTCTTCTCCAGGGAAAAGGAGGACTTCCACCACTGAGAGGGAGGACTTCCACCACTGCCTGTCTTTGTCTGTTCTTCCTTTAGCCCTGAAGTCCTTCAGAGATCTGAATCGTAGAAGGAAAGTGAAGCACTGCTCTCTCCGTACAACTAAAATTATCTAGAGCTTCTGATAAATAGCCATAAGATTTCCAGAAGACTGAGTGTCCAAAAATGATAATTTCACCCAAAGAGTTTCTGTTTTAGAAGAGAATTCAGAAAGTGAAGTTTTGTAGCAGTCTGAGATGGCTAGATCTATCATTCTTAAGGTGAACCATCAAAACAGAAACACTTCAGGTGCCTGGGTGGTTTCTTTTTTTATTAGATATATTCTTTATTTACATTTCAAATGATTTCCCCTTTCCTGGATTCCCCCTTCTCAAAAGTCCCATAAGCCCTCTTCCCTCACCCTGTTCCCCAACCAACCCCTTCCCACTTCCCTGTTCTGGTACTCCCCTACACTGCTGCACTGAGCCTTTCCAAGGCCAGGGGCCTCTCCTTCCTTCTTCTTGGGCATCATTTGATATGTGAATTGTTTCTTGGATATTCGGAGCTTCTGGGATAATATCCACTTATCCGTGAGTGCATACCATGTGTGTTTTTTTGTGATTGGATCACCTCACTCAGGATGACATTCTCCAGTTCCACCCACTTCCCTAAGAATTTCATGAATTCATTGTTTTTAATAGCTGAGTAGTATTCCATAGTGTAAATACACCACATGTTCTGTATCCATTTCTCTGTTGAGGGACGTGTGCATTGTTTCCAGCTTCTGGCTATTAGAAATAGGGCTGCTATGAACATAGTGGAGCATGTGTCCTTATTACATGCTGGGGAATCCTCGGGGTTTATGCCCCAGGAGTGGTATAATGGGGTCCTCCAGTAGTATCATGCTCAGTTTTCTGAGGAACTGCCAGACTGATTTCTAGAGTGGTTATACCAGCTTGCAACCCCACCAGCAGTGGAGGAGTGTTCTTCTTTCTCCACATCCTCCCCAGCATCTACTGTCTCCTGAGTTTTTGATCTTAGTCATTCTGACTGGTGTGAGGTGAAATCTCAGGGATGTTTTGATTTGCATTTCCCTGATGACTAAGGATGTTGAACATTTCTTTAGGTGCTTCTCAGCCATTCAATACTCCTCAGGTGAAAATACTTTGTTTAGCTCTGTACCCCATTTATAATGGGGTTATTTGGTTCTCTGGAGTCTACATTCTTGAGTTATTTGTATATCTTGCATATTCACCCTCTGTCGGATGTAGGTTGGTAAAGATCTTTTCTCAATTTGTTGGTTGCCATTTTGTCCTTTTGACAGTGTCTTTTGCCTTACAGAAACTTTTCTAGACAGATACCAACTACCAAAGTTTAATCAGGATCAGATATACCATCTAAACGGTTCCACAACCCCTAAAGAAAAAAGTGGTCATTGACAGTTTGCCAACCAAAAAAGCACAGAACCAGATGGCTTTAGTGCAGAATTCTCACACGCCTTCAAAGAAGACCTACCACCAATACTCTTCAAACTATTCCACAAAATAGAAACAGAAAGAACACAACCCAACTTGTGGTCTATGAAGCTACAATTTTGCTGATACCAAAACCACACAAAGAGACAACAACAAAAGAGAAATTTAGACCAATATCCCTTATGAATACTGATGCAAAAATATTCAAGAAAATTCTTGCCAACCAAATCCAAGAACACATCAAGCACTACTACAGAGCAATAGTGTTAAAAACTGCATGGTTTTGGTACAGTGATAGGCAGGTAGATCAATGGAATAGAACTGAAAACCCAGAAATGAACCCACACACCTATGGTCACTTGATCTTTGACAAAGGAACTGCAACCATCCAGTGGAAAAAAGACAGCCTTTTCAACAAATGATGCTGGTTCAACTGGGGGTCAGCATACAGAAGAATGCAAATTGATCCATTCTTATCTCCTTGTACTAAGCTCAAGTCCAAGTGGATCAAGCACCTCCACATAAAACCAGACACACTAAAACTAATAGACAAGAAACTGGGTAAGAGCCTTGAGCACATGGGCACAGGGGAAATTTTCCTGAACAGAACACCAATAGCTTATGCTCTAAGATCAAGAATTTACAAATGAGACCTAATAAAATTACAAAGTTTTTGTAAGGCCTAGGTAGTTTCAGTAGACACACACCGAGTGTGTGGAAGCCCATGTCATATACACAGCATCTAGCCCAACCCCTGGCACTTGACTACCTACTACGTTCTTGGAAGATGTTCCTGGTAGAATACAGTTGTTCTAGCTCAATGCATAGCAAACATTTTCTTGTGGTTTTATAGAAACTGAGGCAGAGAAAGAAAACATTCTGTTTGCTTCAGGAAATTACATCTGGATGCTCAGGCTTCTGGCAATTTACTGTCTCTGTCTCTTTCTCTGTCTCTGTCTCTGTCTCACTGTCTCTTTATTTGTCTGTCTGTCTGTCTGTCTCCCCCTTCTTCTATCTCTACTTCTGTCCAGTTA
This sequence comes from Apodemus sylvaticus, assembly GCF_947179515.1. Lineage (NCBI taxonomy): Eukaryota > Metazoa > Chordata > Mammalia > Rodentia > Muridae > Apodemus > Apodemus sylvaticus. The sequence continues at coordinate 18,581,742 of NC_067475.1, forward strand.
ATCCTTCAACTCTCCCCTTCCTCGTCCCCTGTGTGATTCAAATTTAAAAGTAATAAGGAACAGAGAAAATTTGTAAGTGTATGTATATCTGACAACTCAAATCCTGTTCTGATCTCTAAATTTTTAGCCTTTTTTATCTTTTCCTTCTAATTATAGTCCTAATTTTTCTTTCTTGATACATTTTTATACTCCTTTTATTCTTCCTTACAGCCAACAAATATAACCCATACAATGTCCTTTTATGTTTGGGATTATAATGTAATCTCATCATTTCTCCCTTCCCTTTCCTTCCTTCAAGCCTTCCCATGTACTTTTCATTAAACTCTTTAAATTTCATGTTCTTGCCATGTGGCTGTGGCATACTCCATTAATCCCAGCATCTGAGAGGTGAAGGCAGACAGACGTCTATAACTTTGAGGCCAACCTTGTCTACAGATGTAATTCCAGGACAGCCACAGCTACACAAGAAGCATCTCAGAAAACCAAACCAATCCCACCTCCAAAAGAAATAAAAGAAAAGAAAAAAGAACAAAATCATATCCTCTCTTTTTCGTTGATTGTTGTTACATGCATATATCTAAATGCATATATTTATAAAAATATTCCTAAATATAACCTCTTCATTCTGTATAATATTATTTGAATATATGTCAAGCTTTGGGATATCGTATCATATCACATAAAAATAAATATAATTCTTACAGATTCTTATGTAATATGCAGAATATGGTGTCAAAACAGGAGAAAAAATAATGTTATATAGTTCCTGGTGATTACTGAAATTAACTTGGTATGAATTTGAATTAAAATGCAATAAGCCAAGGAGCCCATAGCAGGGCTTCTATAGGTAGAAGAACTATAGAATATAAATGAGAAAACTAGACAGTGCACTATTGGGGAACACTACCCTGCTCTGGTTCCCCGAAACTATTCCAGGCAGTTCATAACTACCCATGGCTCCAGTTCTAGGGAATCCAATGCCTCTCACTTCCAGGGTCACAGCATTCACAAGCACACACACACACACACACACACACACACACACACACACACACCAGTAATATAAAAGTAAGCTACTGTTTTAAAATGAATATAATTGAAAATGATATCGGAATATAACCCCAATAGTTATGTTACATTTTGGATGTCCTGCCATGAGGAAATAATGATTTGAAGTTCCTTAGTTGCTTGGTGTGTGTATGTATATGTATGTGTATGTATATGTGTATGTATATGTATATATAATCTCTGATAGATAGATAGATAGGTAGATAGATAGATAGATAGATAGATAGATAGATAGATAGATCATCTTCCCTTCAGGCTTCCCTCTGGGATCCACAGTACAGTCTCAAACCAAGTATATCTGCATGTAGAGTGTGCCTCACCCAACAAAGCCAAGTCATAACCTGATACTTTGAGACACGGAGGGTCTTGGGGATGTAGAAAAGCAAGTGAGTGACAGATGAGGTTACTGTTGATTTCCACTTGTATTTTAATAATCTCTTGGAATTCAATATATAAAATGTAATTTCACTGTCTAGAAACAAAACTATATGAGATGACTTGAACTTGATACTTTTAAAACACTTCTATGAACATAACAACAATGGAAAAAATATCAAATATTGTAGTCTGTTAAATAAGGCATTTAATTATGCTCAACAGAGTGAATGATTAGGCTGCACTGAACCAATAGTTTTTTAGCAGCTCAGATTTACTCCTTTAGAATTAGCCCCAAGATAGTAGTGAAGACAGGAAAGATTCTGCTCTGAATACAGTTCCCATAGACATATGTACCCAATGGCCTTAACCTATTGGTATTTATATATAAGTATTTACACAATATGGGCTCCTATGAGAGCAGACATGTGGTCAGACTTTATTGGTAGAAAATTTTGAACAAACACCTCTGGAATGTAGTGGGACAAATAAGATAGAGAGAAATAGGTACATTCCAAGGCCCCATTTAATTGCATTGAAGCTATGTTTCAAAAATGATTCCTCTGCCTAAACTGGAATAACAATTCAAAATTTGAAGTTGCCATGAAGACCAGGCTGACACCTACGTGGGGTCATTCATGAGCTCTCTCAGAGCCTGAGCATCAGTCCTCCATAGAATGTGGTCAATTCATTGCTTTATGGGCTTCACTACAAGCTGATAAGGGTAACGGTACCCTAGAGAAGCAGAGGAACCATGATCCATCTCACAAGGTCAGGAGAGATTTGAGAGTCACCTTCTGAGGTACATGAATGGGGCCATTGGAAATTAGGATTAAGTGTAAATGGTATTTTCTATGGATATTTATTAGCTACATATTAGAATATTCAGCTAGACTGTGAGACTAGGAAGCTGTAGTACCCTTCAAAGAGCCAAGATTCTATCTTCTACTGAGGAACTTTGAGGAATGAGAGTTTGGTGTAGATAAGTTGCTACTGGTAGATCAGGCAGTACAGAAAAACAAAATAAGATGTTTATACTTATTTTTTCAATAAAGAAATTGTGATTTTGGCTTCCTGTTCCTTAGCTGGGTCCTGGTTAAACTCAAGAAACCCAGACAAACTTTGCCACTTTGTCTGTGGCAACAGAGCAAAGTCCTCTCCAAGATATGATATGATGAGATATAAGACTCTAGAGAGTTTTGGGGACTTCTTTCTAGACTTTATCTGGACTGCTCAGTACTGGACTTCACTGTACAGCTGAAGTTCTATGGTCACTGCATCACAGAAGATCAGTAAGTGGAGAATGTCTTGAAGCTGGTTCCAGGTTTCTGAGTTTGAACTGGGAAGAGAGTATCTTAACATTGGAGGGTGGGTCCAATGAGTATTTCTGACAGGTCTGGAATAACATGGGCATTTGAGGGTAGACTGAAATCTGCACAAGTGGGAACTGGGAGTTGGGTGGAAATGCATAAGGTTAGGGGTTTAATCTCAAGAAGAGCTGAGCCCAATACTAAGCCAGGATGCTTGACATCAACTTGCATTTTACCCATGATGTACCTTAGCATGAAATAAGAAAAGAGGAAAGGTTTTGAAGCACTTGTCTCTGCTCCCTTGGCCCCTGATTTTGAGCTGAAAACAACTAGATTCCTATTTGTTAGACACAAAATCTCAATAAAAAGCTGCCTGTTGAAATAATCTATTTCATATACTATGTCTAATTTTTTTCTTGAAAAAATTAGAAAGGAATAACCAAAAAACCCAGGATAGCTAAAACTATTCTCAACAATAAAAGAACTTCTGGGGGAATCACTTTCCTTGATCTCAAACAGTACTACAGAGCAATAGTGATTAGAATTACATGGTATTGGTACAATTACAGCTTGAAACAATTCCACTAAAATCAGGAACTAGATCAGGCTGCCTTCTCTCTCCATATCTATTCAATACAGTACTTGAAGTTCTAGCTAGAGCAATTAGACAAAAGGAGGTCAAAGGGATATAATTTGGAAAGGAAGAAGTCAAACTATCACTATTTGTAGATTATATGATAGTATATTTACGTGACCCCAAAAACTCCACCACAGAACTCCTACAGCTGATAAAAAACTTCAGCAAAGTGGCTTGATAAAAAGTTTACTCAAACAAATCAGTAGCCTTCCTATACTCAAAGGATAAACAGGCTGAGAAAGAAATTAGGGAAACAAAACTCTTCACAATTGTCCCAAACAATATACAGTATCTTGGTGTGGCTCTAACTAAACAAGTCAAAGATCTGTATGACAAGAACTTCAAGTCTCTGAAGAAAGAAATTGAAGAAGACCTCAGAAGATGGAAGGAGCTGCCACACTTGTGTATTGGCAGTCTTAATATACTAAAAATGCCCATCTTGTCAAAGGCAATCTACAAATTCAATGCAATCCCCATCAAAATTCTAATTCAATTCTTCATAGAGTTAAAGAAATTCTCAAACTCATCTGGAATAACAAAAAACCCAGGATAGCTAAAACTATTCTCAACAATAAAAGAACTTCTGGGGTAATCACTTTCCTGGACCTCAAAGAGTATTACAGAGCAATAGTGATTAGAATTACATGCTATTGCTATACTGACAGGCAGGTAGATCAATGGAATAGAATTGAAGCCCCAAAAATGAATGCACACAACTTGATCTTTGACAAAGAAGCTAAAATGATCCAGTGGAAAATAGGTTCAACAAATGGTGCTGGTTCAATTGGCAGTAGGCATGCAGAAGAATGCAAATTGATCCATTCTTATCTCCTTGTACAGAGCTCAAGTCCAAGTGGGCCAAGAACTTCCACATAAAACCAGACATACTGAAACTTATAGAAAAGAAAGTGGGGAAGAGACTTGAGCACATGGGCACAGGGGAAATTTTCCTGAACAGAACAATAGCTTATTCTCTAAGATCAGGAATTGACAAATGGGACCTCATAAAGTTACAAATTCTGTAAGGCAAAGGATACTGTCAATAGGACAAAATGGCAACCAAGAAATTGGGAAAAGATCTTTACCAACCCTACACCAGACAGAGGGCTAATATTCAATATATACAAAGAACTCAAGAAGTTAGACTCCAGCAACCAAATAACCCTATTAAAAATGAGGTACAGAATTAAATAAAGAATTCTCAACTGAGGAATACCAAATAGCTCAGAAGTACCAAAAAAAAAAAAATGTTCAACATCCTTAGTCATCAGGGAAATGCAAATCAAAACAACCCTGAAATTCTACCACATACTTGTCAGAATGGCTAGGATCAAAAACTCAGGTGACAGTAGGTGCTGGCGATGATGTGGAGAGAGTAACACTCCTCCACTGCTGGTGGGAGTGCAACCTGGTACAACCACTCTGGAAATCAGTTTGGCAGTTCCTCAGAAAGTTGGACATTGTACTACCTGAGGACCCAACTCTACCTTTCCTGGGCATATACCCAGAAGATTCTCTAACATGTAATAGGGGCACATGCTCCACTATGTTCATAGCAGCTTTATTTACAATAGCCAGAAGCTGGAAAGAACCCAGATGTCCTTCAATGGAAGAATGAATACAGAAACTGTGGTACATTTCCTCAATGGAATATTACTCAGCTATTAAAAACAATGAATTCATGAAATTCTTAAGCAAATGAATGGAACTAAAAATTATCATCCTGAGTGAGGTAATTGCTGAGTAGTATTCCATTGTGTAAATATACCACATTTTCTGTATCCATTCCTCCTTTGAGGGACATCTGGGTTCTTTTCAGCTTCTGGCTATTATAAATAAGGCTGCTATGAACATAATGGAGCATGTGTCTTTATTGCATGCTTGGGAATCCTTTGGGTATATGCCCAGGAGAGGTATAGCAGGGTCCTCCGGAAGTGTCATGCCCAGTTTTCTGAGGAACCACCAGACTGATTTCCAAAGTGGTTGTACCATCTTACAGACCTGATCTGTGAGTTTGAAGAGAAGTGTCTCTTCTTCATAGTCTTAAAAGTAGTGGTGACATTAAGAGTATTCTTTGGACATTTATACTATAAAATAGCTTCCTATTTTAAAACTCATTTTAGTATCATAATGGTGTTATCATTAGTCTTCTTCCCAATCTTTCCCTCCTATCAATTTCTAGAAAAAACTGAGAATAATATCGACTTAAATTTCACTTTTCTCTCAATAATGCATCAAACTACATCCAGGTTTAGAATGCTTTAAAACTAGTAATAATTTCTGTCTCAAATATCTGCATAGATATTTCTTGGTGCTAGCCTGATTTGCAAAGAAATAAGGGTCATCAATTTTAAAAGGTGTGAATGTTATCCTATAGACTTTTATATGATAATCTTCAAAAATAAATAAAAATACCCATGTCCAGAAGTTCATGGCCAATACAAAATAAACTCTTGATAGCATTGAAAGTCTTGCAATGCTTTGTCTATGAATCTTTTAGCATTACAGATCTTTTGCTTGTATTTTATGGTCCCCAATACTTTTTGTATGGATTTTCTGTGTTTGTTACTGTGTTTGTATTCATTTCAGGCGTTTTTTCACTGAATTTTTCTGTTTGCTTGTTTTGCCCCATTCTATTTTTTATTTTACTTTTATCACCATCATTATCGCCATCATTGTTATTATCATAGGTCAGTTTTTATTCTAATGAGAGGAAAAGGAAGAGTGTTGATTTGTATGTGGAGGGAAATGCAGAGGATCTGGGAGTGGATGGGGGAAGGGAAACTATAATCAGAATATAGTGTATACAAACAAATACATTTCAATACATTAATAAAATCACATCAAGTTATATAAGAATAATATATAAAAGTATATAAAATATAATTATATTTATAACTATACATAATTTTTATCATATATAAATACATTATGATTCATAAATATAATACATTTGTATAATATAAACAATGTAAATATTCATATCTTCATATATAATTGCACATAAAATATACTAATACAATTAATATAATAAAATAAAGAAAATGCATATGATTAGCTACTCAGTTGATGAAGTGACACCAAACCCTAGGATTCTAATCTAAGTTTGCTAACACTCATCTGTAGATTCACACTCAGCAGGTGGAGGCAGAGGATTAGGAATTATAGGTCATCTTTGGTTATATAGTGAGTCCTAGACTAGGCAAGCCTAGTCTTCAATCCTTGTACGAAAATCAAAACCAACTAATCGTCCAACCAATCAAAACCCCCAAAAGAAAACTATGACTTTTTTTTTGTTGTTTTTTATTTTTGTTTTACCTGACCAAATATGTCTATGGGATTGTTTTTCCTCTTTCTCCGTGTAGGATCCCAAAACCAAAACATTCAACTTGCCCAGGGAATGCATCAGACATTTCTTTCCCAAGGGGAAGTGTTTTATCTTTGGCCAGTGAATGACCCACAAATCTTAGCCAAAATTGAGAGTATATCAGAAAGCCACGTGAACCCTAAATTTCAGGAGCAACTGAAGACCTTTAGTTCTCATATCTTCATCCATGCAACTGGCAAAAGACTTGGAGAGGTGATCTTGGTCATTGGAAATCATGAGTCACTTTGCAAAGCTTATGTCTTCTCTGGGTCAGTACAGAGTGAAGTCTGGGTTCTTGGCTAGAATTGTCAGTACTTTCCTTTGCCATTCAGGAGCATGGGGACGCAGAAGATTGTGTCATACATGGAAATCCACATTACTTTATTTACATCTCTCTACTTAGGAAAGAGTGAATCCTGCATAGTGTTAAGTCATATAAATTAATGATTTCTCAAGAGAGATGTAAATTTTTAATGATGAATATTTTGTTACACAGCCATGTAGGATGCTGAGATAGTGAGGATCCCAAGTTTGATGCCAGACAAGATAAAAATTGTCTCAGGCTAATAAAAAGGCAGTAGTATGGGAAGCTGAGTTCAGTAGAGCAGCAAGTTCTTATAGTGTATGGAGGTCCTGGTTCAGTCCGCAAAACCAGAAGAAGTAAGTATCCTACATGCCAAGTACATAAATTAGCAAATAGATACAGAGCAGTTCTAGGGAAACAGCTCAAAGAAAGCTCACTTACTCAGCATGCAAGGAAGACCATTGGTTTAATGCTCAGAATCACAAAACCTTTTAAATTAATAAATAGATAAAATTGATAAATATAAAGTAGAGCTGTAAATGGCATATCAAGTTGTAGTTTCAAACCTTAGCCAGCATATCAAAGACTTCAGTTAATATACTGGAGTCAGAAAAGAAACAGCAGGCCCTGAGTGCATGGCCAGTGAATGATTGAGAAACAAATTACAACTTAATCTTCCATACAAAACAGACTTTATGGACATGGGAATTCTACAGTCCATACAAAGATAGGTTCATGCTGTATTAACATGCCTCACTGCCTTGAAGCTCTTGACTATTGATACTTGGATCCATGACTCCTGACTTCTTCCGGAGGATTTCTATGTCCATAGTTGATTCCCTTTGTGATTTCTTTATTGTTTCTACCTCCATTTTTAGTTCTTGGGTGGTTTTGTTCAATTCTTTCACCTGTTTTGTTGTGTTTTCTTTTAGGGCGTCTTCCTGTTTACTTGTGTTCTCCTGTATTTCTTTAAGGTAGTTATTTATGTCCTTCTTGAAACTTCCTATCAGTATCATGAGCTATGATTTTAAATCCAAATCTTGCTTTTTTGGTGTGTTGGGGTATCCAGGACTTGCTGTTGTGGGAGAATTGGCTTCATATGATACCATATTGGCTTGATTTCTGTTAGTAACATTCCTCCATTTGCCTTTTGCCATCTGGTTATCTCTGCTGTTAGTTCGTCCTGCTGTCACTGTCTGGTACTTTTCCCTCCTGTGTGCCTGCAAGCCTATCTCAGCATAACTGAGTGACTGCTTTTCCCCTGGCACAGATTGGTGTGGGGCTGCCCTGCTCTTGGGTGCAGGTGGGGCCCTGGCAGACTGAGTCCCAAGTGATCTTACACTTGGGTGTTCTCTAATAGAGGGATTCCCTGCAGAGCAGATATCCCCTAGCAGACTAGGTGCATATATAGTTGTGGGGGGCACTACCCAACTCCTGGGTACAGGTGGGGCCCTGGCGGGTAATGTCCTAAGCAATCTTACACTCAGTTGATCTCTTCGTACCTGGCTGTACTTGTCTCCTTAGTTACAGGAGCAAAGATGGCAGCAGCCTCACCTCTAAATATGGGACTCCCTCTAACCATGGGACTCCCTGCAGGGTAGATGTCCCTTGGCAATGTAGGTGCATAGTTGTGGCGCTGCCCAGCTCCTGGCCACAGGTGGAGCCCTGGAAGTCTTGGGTGTTCCCTGTGTACCTCCGAGAGGATTTTGTAATTGTCACCTCACCTCTAACCACGGGACCCCATGAAGGGCAGATGTTCCCTAGCAAACTAGGTACACAGAAGGCTGTGGTGGCACTGCCCAGCTCCTGGGTGCACTTGGGGCCCTGGCGGGCCACGTCCCAAGTGATTTTACACTCGGGTGTTCCCTGTGTACCTCCAAGAGGATTTTCAAAGGACAAAGTATGAGAAAATTGTTTGATTGACAATAAATGCCATGCAGCTTAAAATTATGAAGCATGTGCTTTGCTCTTCTTATATGCAAAGGATTTTTGTTTTGACAGGACCCTGGTGAACAACGGGTTAATTGAAATAGCGAGTAACTCCCATATTCTTGGAAGACAATAAGAAACTTGACCTTGTTCTACAACCCATGGAACCAGTTCACAGCAGGGATGTGGAAGGGCATGGGGCCTTGGGATAGGCAAGGCAGAATACTGTGGAAGCACTTAAAGCACATTTGGTTTGGGAGACCAGAACATTGAGAGAAACACTGTATAGCATGGTTCATGAGGTTTCAGAGGAAAACAAGGACTCCATTGGGAACTGGGCTACCAACCACTCTGGCTCTATTCTGGTCATAAGTCTAGCTATCAATGTCCAGTTTCCTGTGTATGCTTGGGAAGTGAATTTTCTTTGTGGAGAAAGTATCAAGATACTGCAGTCTTCACACTTTGCAATGGCTGAAGCTGAGTGCTTTTATTAAGATGCAGGGTGAGAGAAAGGCTTTGTGCTGTGATTTTGTTTTTATTTTTGTTTTTACTTTCCAACAGTTTCTTCTTTTTTTCATATTACATTCTTTGATGGCTAATCCTGGTTGTCAACTTGACTACATCTAGCATGTACTACAATCAAGAAAAACGACAAGCATTCCACTGAATTGAAAGCTCAGACTCCCTTCTGGTGATTTTGGGTATGTAATGCACTTAAACCAACAGGCTAAAAAGAAACAACAGCATTACAATGGATGGTGATCATGTGGAAATTGTATTGCCTCTCCACAATGGAGGTAAGAAGGATTATATTTGGAAGGCAGGAGATCCTTTAGAGTGTCTCATAGTACTACTATGCCCTATGAATAAAGTCAATGGGAAACTACAACAAGCTTAATCCAAGCAGGATAACAAAGGGCACAGACCCATCAGGAATGAAGGTATGGGTCACTGGAGGCAAAGAGCCAAGACCTGCTGAGGTGCTTGTAGAGGGCTGAGGGAATACAGAATGTGTAGTAGAGGAAGGTAGTTATAAATACCATGTAAGGCCACATGACGAGTTGCAAAAATGAGGATGTCTATGGTATGAATGGTTCTGTTTTATTTTGTTCAGAACACATTTGTATAGGTGTTTGTGTTTTCTTCTAATTTCTGTAACATCAGTTAAGAGAATATCAATTGGTATTTAAGTTCCTGAGGGACATTGACCTAAATTTACAATGCAGTTGTACTAGGGAGAGTTATATCATGTTAGGTGTATGTATGATCTGGTTATTGTTTTATTTGGACATGGGATGTGATTTGTGTCAAGTTGACAAGAGATGGATCATGAGGCTATTCTTGATTGTCAACCTGAATATATATAAAATGAACTATAATCCAGAAATTGAGGGCACACCCGTGATCCATTTCCTGAGGCTAGAAGGTACACAGTTCTGACCTGGGTCTTGACAGGGAGATCTTGAGGCATAGTGACCATAAAAATTTCAGGCTCGGGCAAGGTAGTATGTGCCATTAATCCAAGGAGACTGAGGCAAGCAGATCTCTGAGTTGAAGGTCAGCCTGGGACAAAGCAAGTTCCAAACATAGGCCTGGTAATACACACCTTTAATCTGGGCTACACCTTCTGCTGGAGACCTATATAAGGATAGTAGAAGAAGGAAGACTCATTCATCTTAGTCTGCTTGCACTTACTTGCTAGCATATCTGTTGGAACCTGCTTCTTCTGGATTCCAGTTTACACAGAAGACCAGCTAAAACAATCAGCCTCGTGGGACTGAGCAACTATTAAATTCTTGGACTTAGCATTCACAACTGCCCATTGTTGAACTATAGACTGTAAATCATTGCAATAAATTACCATAATATATAGAGGCATTCCATAATATCTGTGACTCTAGAAAAGCTAATTAATATACATTTCAACTGTAGCCCACCCTCCCACTATCATCCCAATCCTGTCGTTCTAAAGCCCTCCCTCTGAAAATGGGAAGCATCCCGTGGGTACCACCCCAACTTGGGACATCTAGTCCCAGCATTACTACATAGCTCCTTTCCCAATAAGGTCCAACCATGCAGTCCAGGTAGGACCTCCTATCTGGGGAGAAGGGGAATCCAATGACAAGCAATACAGTCAAAGATAGTCCCCTCTCCAATTGTTAGGGGACCCACATGAATACAAAGCCACACATCTGCTACAAATGTGAGTGGGGGGACTAAGTCCTGGCTCTACATGCTCTTTTGTTGTTTCAGTCTCTATGAATCCCAATGAGCTCAGGCGAGGTGACTCTGTAGATCTTGTATTGTCCTTGACACCTGGAACTCTCTCAATTCTATAGCTGCCTCTTCCACAAGACTGCTCGAGGTCCATCTGATGTTCAGTAGTGGATCTCTGCACTATTTTTAGCTGTTTCTAGAGGAAGCCTCATAGTAGACAGTTGTGCTAGGCTCCTGACACCAGCATAGTAGAGTAATAATAAGAGTTTCAGGTGTTGGTTCTCTCCCATGTGATAGGTCTCAAGTTAGGCCAGTCATTGGTTGACTGCTCCCTGAGGCTCTGTGCCATATTTATCTCTGCATATCTTGTCATCAGGACAAATTTTAGGTTAGAAGATCTGCAGGTGGGTTGATGTCCCCCTCCATCATTTGGAAGTCCTACCTAGTTATAGGAGGTGGCTACTTCAGTCTCTATATCTCCTGCTGGTAGAAATGTCAGCTACGATCACCCCCATAGACTCTCATTACCTCCCTTACCCCAGTTCTCCAGCTGGTCCCAGAGATGCCTCCGACTTGTTTCCAGCTTCACTTTCAGCCCTCTTCAGCCCTACTCCCCACACACCTGATCAACATCCTCATATTCCTCCTCACCCACCCAGTTCCCTCTCTCTATCCACATCTGTTGACTGTTTTCTTTCCCCTTTGATGTGAGATTCATGCATCCTCCCTGGGGCCCTCTGTATGACCAAGTTTCTTTGGGTCTATGAATTGTAGCATGGTTATCCTGCAATTTAACCAATGTTCATGTATATGTGAGTATATACCATATGTGTCCCCATTTCTCTTCTATTGTTTCCCCATTTCTCTTCTATTAGATTTAGTGTGCTTGCTTTTATGTTGAGGTCTATGATCTACTTGGACTTGAGTTTTGGTCATGCTGATAGATATGGATCTATTTGCATTCTTCTTCCTGCACACATCCAGTTAGACCAGCGCCATTTGTTGATAATGATTTCATTTTTTCATGTACTGTTTTGATTTCTTTGTCAAATATCACTTGTCCATAGGTGGGTGGGTCTATTTCTGGTTTTTTTTTATTCTTTTCCATTGATCAACAAGTCTGTTTTTATGCCAATACTGCTGTTCCAGGAAGCATTTGTGAACCTGAAAAGATCACCAAGTATCCTACTCCAATGTAATCACATTATAGACTCAATTGTGGGCCGACTCCCCACTGACACATAGGATGGATGGTTTGGTGAAGTAGCCCTGAACTCTCTTTGGGACAAGGTTTTGTAGAAAGTGGAAGCAAGTGAGGAAGATGCCCATTTTGGCAAGCATCTAATTGATTGACTATTGTGAGTCAAAGGGTGGGTACTCTGAAGCAAGACTGTATAGAATCAAAAACAGTCTGGAACTACATCTGAAACAGTCAAATAAAATTTTGATTAACTGGGCTGGAGATATGACTCAGTGGTTAAGAGCACTGAATGCTCTTCCAAAGGTCCTGAGTTCAAATCCCAGCAACCACATGGTGGCTGACAACCATCCGTAATGAGATCAGATGCCCTCTTCTGGAGTGACTGAAAACCACTACAGTGTACTCATATAAATATAATAAATAAATCATCTTTTAAAAATTTTTTTGATTAACTGTTGTTATGAAGTAGCTAAGGACTAGCTCTGGCCAGGGACAAGGTGTAGGGTCCTTCCTGGTACTTGGGTATAGCTTGGGTTCAGCTGCAGGCCAAGTGCTCAAGTTTCTTCTTCTTCTTCTTCTTCTTCTTCTTCTTCTTCTTCTTCTTCTTCTTCTTCTTCTTCTTCTTCTTCTTCTTCTTCTTCTTCTTCTTCTTCTTCTTCTTCTCCTTCTCCTTCTTCTTCTTCTTCTTCTTCTTCTTCTTCTCCTTCTTCTAGATGGAGGCTGGCCCAAAGATGAAGGAGTTTTGGGTTCTCAAATACCATTCAGCTTTTAATTACTATTGCTCTGTAGGATAGCTGGAAATCAGTGATATGATTCCTCCAGAAGTTCTTTTGTTGTATAAGATTGTTTTAGCTATCTAGGTTTCTTATTTTTCCACATGAAGATGAGAATCTGTCTTTCAAGGTCTATAAAGAATTACTTTGGAATTTTAGGGGAATTACATTGAATCTGTAGATTGCCTGTAGTAAGATGGCCATTTTTCCTATATTAACCCTACCAAACCATGAGCATAATGTTTCCAACTTCTGATATCTTCCTCAATTTCTTTCTTCACAGTCTTGAAGTTCTTATCATACATGTCTTTTATTTGCATGATTAGAGTTACACCAAGCTATCTTATATATTATTTAAGGCTATTACAAATGGTGTTTTTCTCTAATTTCTTTCTTAGTTCATATGTCACTTGTGTAAGGAGAATTACTAATTTTTTGAGTTGATTTTTTTTAACCAGCCACTATGCAGGTGTTTACCATTATAGGAGTTCTTTGGTAGAACATTTTTGATCAATGATGTACACTATCTTATCATCTATGAATAGTGATACTTTGGCTTGACTTCATTTCCAATTTGTGTCCCCTTTTATATCTTTCAGTTGCAATATAACTCTAGTAGAATTTCAATTGTGGGCAGTTTTGTCCTAGTAACGAAATGCTGAAATATAGAAAGGAAAGTTGTGTTAGCAACTTTAAAATTTCATGCAAAAAGCAGCAAAGTTGACATAGCTGCATTTGCTAAAGTTGCTCCTCAGTCTCTTCATTAGCATAATAGGAAAGCCCTGAAAACACAACCCCTCCCATCATAGCATCAACTTATAAAAACACAAATTTTTCAGAGAGGAAAGCCTGTGCTGAGAGTATCACATAAATGGATTCCTACTTAAAAAAACAAAACAACAACATTAACTCCCTAGGAAATTAATATTGTAGATCCATCCATCCAAGCACAAAGAAGTCATTGCTGCTAGGCTCCAATGGAACCTGACTACATCTCAAATTAGCAACAAGTCTGGCCAGCATAGCCATTTGGCAGTGGGTTTACAGGCAGGAAACATTAAAGGGTTCTCTGACTCTTGCTGCATGGTTTTAGAGAATTGTTGAGGTCTGCCAATGAATGGCAGGATCAGAATTTTTGTAGAGAGGGCCCCTAAAGCTACAGCATGAAACTCTGGAAGAGGCACCTAGCTTTCTAGGTATTTGAGACCCCAGGTTGTTGGAGATGCCAGAAAGGAAAAATTGAGGAAATATACAATCATGAAATGAATCCATGCCAAGAGAAACCATATATGTGCTTCAGTTGAGCTGGTAGGGCAAGTCCACTTGGGTTATTTAGAACTCAGAGGATTCTATCACAAAGCCCAGAGGCCTATCTGGTAGCTGCAGGGTTTAGTATTTGTCCCATGAGATGATCACCTTGCTTCGATACAATCACTCCTTGATAGACTCCCATTCTTCCATTTCTGAATGAAAATACTATTCTCTGCCACTCTATCTTGGAGTTATGTGATTTGTTTTCTTATGTTTCAGAAGCTCAAAGTTAAGCGATTAAAATAAGGCAAGAGTGGGATTTTTAAACTGATTAAGACTTTTGAGTGTGAACTGAATGCATATTTACACTATAACCTGGCCATTAGTATGTAGGGGCCAAGAGTGGAAGACTAAAAAGATGGGGGTGTGTCTAGTTTACAAGGGTTTTGTTCTGATTGTCATCTTCACAACATCTAGAATAGGCTCACATTTAAGCTCACCTTAACTATGGGAAACACAATTCCACAAGCTGGGCTCTTGGACTGAACAAAAGGTGTAAGCAAGCTAAGAAGCAAATTTGTAGCTTTCTGTTTTCTGCCTGGCTCTTAGTGTAACCTGAACATCAGGCTTCTGCCAACATGTCTTCTCTGTCATAATTAATGGCCCCCTCCAATTACAGACTAAAACTGCCTCTTCCTTAAATTGCCTTAGTCAGATACTTTCTCAGAACATCAGAAGACATGACTTATGTGGGAGCTGCTTCCAAGGCTTGCCTCCCAAACACACTGATCAGTAGTAGGAATATGAAGCCATGGACAGTGGGAATATTGGCTTGACATGAGAGTTGTGTGTGTAGGAAGAGAAAGGGTGAGAGAAAACAAAACCATAACAGTCTGATGCACAGTAACATCATTCTCCACAGTTTGAAACTCAGTTCCCAGTTGTCATCTGTTGAGTGTGGTTTATGGGCCAAAGGGCTTCTCACACATTTGAAAATTGATGAAGAAATTTGTTTTGATGGCATGACAGATGACCTTCGATCACTTCTTGGTAATTTTGAAGGAAGATAAATTTACTACTCTTGTATGTATTATCTGGGCTTTTTTCTCCAAGTTTATCTGTAGCACATCCTCTAAGTACACATTCTCACTTGGTGTGTTGAATTTCAGCACCCCTGATATCTGATTCGTGAAAGCAGGTTCTACTGTATGTTGAAGTTTGGAGTGGGAACTGATGAAAAATGGGTATAGCTCAGTGGTATAGCCCATGCTTGGAGAGATGAGGGGGTGGGTTCTTGTAAACAAAAAAATAGGTTGCAAGCTTGTTCAAGAGTACTAGAAAGCAGAAGGCAGAAAATCTGAGTCTGCAGTCTCTTTTTTAAATTCCATATATTCTTTATTTGCATTTCAAGTGATTTTTCCCTTTCCTGAATCCCCCTTTCCTGAAAGTCCCATAAGCCCTCTTCCCTCCTCCTGTCTCCTGTTCCCCAATCTACCCTTTCCCACTTCCCTGTCCTGGTATTCCCCTACACTGCTGCACTGAGCCGTTCCAGGACCAAGGGCCACTCCTTCCTTCTTCTTGGGCATCATTTGATATGTGAATTGTATCTTGGGTATTCCAAGCTCTGCATTTGTGACTAAATTTGCCTGTGTAATCATATACTACTTAGAAGAGGAAGAGCTCTGACCTTCCAGTCCACATATGGTAAGAGACATCCACAAAGTAAACACCTATTCAGGGTTGGATATAGTTAGGTTCTTTACCCAGGTGTTAACTTCAGGCCAGAGGTAGCATTCTCTGTAGAATGAGTGACATGGGACTGCAGGTATAGATCACAGAATGTGGCACATTTATCATCAGCTATTAGGTTTCTTACTATGTGCCCTTTTTTATGAAACTTAACATCTTTTTAAACAACCGCACTCTCTATTAACTTTATTATTTCCTTCTGTGCTCAGATCAATTAGCCAACTCCTTGCTTTTAACATAGAAAAGAATACTCCTTGTGGTGGCTCACTGGTTTTTGTGACAATTTTGTGATTCACATGCTTACTGAACACTTTAGATAGAATTATATTATTATTATTATTATTATTAGTTTTATTTATTTATTTACACCCAAAATATTTCCCCCTGTCTCCCCTCTGTCAGAGTTCTTACCCCATCCTCCCTCCTCTTCCACTCTTAGAGCGTGGGCCCCAGGCTATCCCCTCCATCCTAGGGCTTCATGTCTCTACTGGATTAGGTGCATCCTCTCCCACTGAAGCCAGACAAGGCTGCCCCTGCTATATAAGTGCTGCAGGCTTTGAACCAACCCACACATGCTCTTTGGATCATCTTTTAAATACTTGTAAGGTGCTATCTACTCCATGCAACAGTGTGATGTTTTAAGGCCCCTCAAATTTGTATGCTGAAATCAATCCCCACTAAGGGAATGAGGTTAAAAACAGAAGCCTTGAAAGTTGTTTGAATCATGAGAAAGCAGCCCTTGCAAAGGATCTAAGAGACCAGAGCCCTTTCATTCTACCAAGAAGGGCACAGCACAAAACCACTATCTATAAATAGAAAGTGGGATCTTAGCCAGACAGCTGGGCTGCCCTTGACTAGACCATGTCCTCTGAAGATTCCAGGACTGTGTAAGCAATGTCTGCTGAATAAACAAAAGCAATGGTTTATGGATTTATTGTAATGGTCCAACAGATTAAGACACCATAAAATAATTGGAAGTAGATCTCTCCACAAGGACCCACACATCTGGTTGCAGCCTGCTTCTGGCATAAAACTTTACCATCTTTGCTCACTGGAGAAACCACCTTTACTATCTCCTACAATGGTGTCAAATGAAGTTGGTTTCTGTCTAAAACAAGGGTATGAATAAAACCTATGTTTCTCACTACACTCTGTTCTCTGTTCTTCGGTGTAAGAGTCATAAACAATTGAACATTAATGTTACTCCAGTTAGTATACAGTCATCAATTCTCAAATGTGCATGTAACAGATAAGCAAGAGGTTGTAAGAAGCCCTAGCAGGAAATACTTCTTGAGGGACAGAGAAATGGCTCAGCAAAAGTTCTTGAAGCTCAGCCTGATCTCGAGGGTTCACATGGTGGAAGGAGAGAACTGACTCCTATAAGTAGTTCCCTGACTTGACAGGCTCCATTGTTCATATGTGTTCACACATATACACATTTGTTTATAGACAAATAAATAATTAAAATGTGTTTCTTATAAAATATGTGGTTTACTTTTTCAAAGTGAAAAATCACTTCTTATGCAGGCATTTTTATATAACAAAAAAAGTTAGAAAATTTTCACTATGATAAGGAACGTTTATCTACTTCTAAAAGTCACATCCAGCTTCATCAATAAGCTACAAATATTATTAACCTTACAGTATCGATTCTTCTACACGTTTATGTTTTATTATTGATTTGTAAGATATTTTATCAAAGAACAATTTTTCATATACTCTGAAAGGAATCAAGCTCCATCCACACATACAGACTTATTAATCGGTAAGAGGTTTATTCTTCAGGAAGGGTTTGGATAGTAGGTAGAAAGTTGAGTTTTATTTCAGGCAAGTTTCAAGTTTTATCAACAAAAATTTAATATCTATAGAAATATAAAAAATAACATTTTTTATCATTAAATAAATAATAAAACTGTGTGTGTGTGCAGGCAGAACTACTGCATGTGACAAGAGAGTCCATATGATCTATCCAAGCAGAATAAACTTTTAAAATATAAGAAATAAAAACAAAGAAATTGACCAAAGAAGGGTCTTGCATGACAGACTTCTCTGTGCTATTTTTTGGGACAGTGTTTATGCTTGGGAAGTACTGCACTGGAGGTTGTTGATCTGAAACTAGAAAAGTGATTAGTAGGTATTGTGGGTGCCCTTGGGAGTGGTGAGAGCATATGGTAAATGGTATGTATGGTCACACACAGTGAACTGCAAACATCGGTACTAATATAATTAATATACCTTAATATATTCAAAATAAAAACAACATATCTGAAAAGATGGAGAGAGAGAGAGAGAAAGAGAGACAGGAAGAAGGAGGAGAAGAGGAAGAAGAAGAAAAAGCAAAGAAGAAGAAGAAGAAGAAGAAGAAGAAGAAGAAGAAGAAGAAGAAGAAGAAGAAGAAGAAGAAGAGGGAGAAGAGGGAGAAAAAGAAGAAGAGGGAGAGGGGGGACAGGGACATGAAGAGGAAGAAAAGAGAAAGGGGACTTATATCAAGCTCTACCTGTATAGAGTTTATTTTTCATAGGGATAGAGTCCTTAGATGAGATTCTAGAAAGGACAACTGTCCTAAGCCAGCAAACATGGCTGCTTTTGTCTCCATGCAGGCTGGACTCAAAGCATGGTCATGGCTGCCTCTGAGAATGAGCAATATGTCTTATATAGGGTTCATCATAACAAGTCCCAGCTGCAAAATAGGATGCCATCTGTAGTACAAGTGCTCATACAAGCTATTTCTGACTCTGGTCAAGACCATTGGGACTGCTGAGACCTCCAGTCTATTGGACAAAACAACAACTGGATCCTTGGTCTTCTCTCAGGAAATATGACTCTTGCACTACATCAAGGCCAATGTCTTGCTGACCACAATGTGCCCAAATGTCATAACTCTAGGACTCTAACATTGTTAACGTGAAGCTGTGAAGGGCTATTCTCAGCCTTTGGGGAATTTTATTTATACTTAGTAGTTCAGAAAAAGGACTCTGACATACTCATCTCTCAAGAAAAACACTATAAAGAAGACTTTTGAAATTAAAAACAGAAACTTGTTTTTCATTTGCACTTAAATTCTACAAGATAATTTTGTGTTATCTAATGAAAACATATTTTACTGATCTAAAGAAAACAACCTATTTGCCAGCATTTAGATCTGTTCCTAATAATCTTGAGTCGGCTTTCATTTTCAGTAACATTATCCCTTCCCACTTCCAATGCATGCCCTGTTCCACCTCATGAATGATGTTTTTCTGTCTTCCTTTCTTTCACATTGTAGAGGAGCAGTGGTTTCATTCAAGTGCATTTCCAATTCTGGATCCCATGAAGTTGCTTACTGTTGTAGCTCTTGGACACCACAAAGTCTTCACTCACCCTCTCTCTGAATCACTTTCCTCCTAGGACAGATAAGATAGTGAGGAACTCATGAAGCAGTCCTGGACATTTCTCAATACATGTACAAATGTGGCAAAAAACAATTGATGGATACACTGTATGTGCTTATTTACTGAGTGAGCAGGGGAACTTCAGTGAAGTGATAAATGGTTTATTCATAAAGAAAGAAGATTTCCCACAAACCAATCTGATAGAGTCGATTCCTCAGCTGAGACTCCTGTTTATGGGGTATGTGTAGATGTGTGTCAAGGTAACAAAACTATGACAGTGATTTTTGCCCTACATTTATCCCTTGTCCAACCTATTTCTTCCTTTTTTATTATCTTAAATAATTCTCTTCTGATGCTGCTCTCTCTCTCTCTCCCCATTTCTGTGTCTGTGCGCACACATATATGCATGTGGTAATAAACCCATGTTTCAAATGAACGTGTAGTATTAGTCCATCTTTTGAACATTCTGCTTCCTCTCCCACAGCATTATACTTTGTTCTTCCCATTACTTCCCCTCCTCATCTTACTTCTATGATATGCATATTGTATCTCTCTACATATAACTCTAACTAAAATATTTGAGAGGAAATATGAGAGATCTGTCTTATTTTGTGTAGCAGGATATAATACAGGTCCATCCATTCTTCTAAAACCCTGCTATATACTTTAACATCCATCAGTTGGAGAATGTCTCAGCTGCTTCAATAACTTGAGAACTTTCCTTTGATTTAGGGTGGTGTTGAGCCTGTGATGGACTCCTACAGACAGCTGGGTGTGCTGACTTCATCTTAATAGCTTTCATTAATGGACAAGACATCTTTTAGTCATATTTTCCTTAGAGACTCTGTTATTTTAATTAAACATTACATTTATTTTTGGCAGGAGTATTATTTTTGAGAACCTAATGGTATGAAAAGCCCATGCATTTCACAAATGTGAACATGGGAGCTATCTTCATTATTATTTATTAGTTCTCCAATATCAACTTTTAGGACATGGTTAGGATCGCAGGATTCAGATTTACATAAACTGGGGTAATGTCTCAGAGATCCTATAGACTTAGATGGGTAAACATGAGTAATTATGGCAACTGTGCATTTACTGTGCAAAGCAACTGAACCCAAAATAATATCAGACAAGGCAGTCTCATTCCTGAGCCTCTTAAACTGCCTCTTGAACATGGGCTGTATGCTATAGCTCCCAAGGACCAAGGCTTCCTTAGACCTCCTCAGCTGGAAAAATCCCAAGATCCCTTGTTGTAACCTGTTAGCAAACACTCTCTTTGCATTCTGCACCAGCCACTGATGATTTAGGTATACTGAATATTCCTAATTTCACTTTCTTCCTTATAACTGTGTTTGCAGAAATAGCTCTAATTTAAGTGACTCAGCAGAAAATGTTTGCTAATGCTCTGGACCGCCCAGCAAACTGGAGAGGGAGATAAAACACCAGGTGCAGAAGGCATCCATCAGGGCATCCTGATTCAGAAGGAAGAAGTCACGTGCCCCTCTTCACTTCCTAAATTCTACCCAAAGGTAAGGATTTCTGCTCCAGGTGAGACAGGGCTAGGGGCCAAATGTGGGAAAGGCTTGTAGGATACTAATGAATCCTTGTAAGTAACTGCTCCACAGGAGGCTGCTCTTGCTCAGGAGTCTTTAGAATCCAGAGTTTGGGGGAGGGGGAATCTAAGGTGTCAGATCCATTGTTTTTGCTGTGCTCAATTAATAGGTATCAGACAGTGGAGTTCACAGAGGTTGCTGGTGGTGGGCTTCAGCGTTGACTATACTTTAAATAATCTTTGCTGCTCTGAGACTTTCATGTAGCTCACAAAGTTGCCAGTTTATACACCTCTTAAAAAATGAGGTTTGTACACCTCTGGCAACTTGGAACATCTCAAAACAGGAAGTTATACATTTTTCTGCGGATAACTTTTCTGGGCCATCATTATTGATTTCTTCCAGTTTTATGGGGAAACAAGTCCAGTAAAAATAAAAACTACCAGGATTCCATAGATAGCGCATTGCTTAAAAGGACTCTCAAGATTAGTTTCTAGCACCCAAGTTGGGCAGTTTATACCTGTTGCAGCTCCATCTCCAAGTGATTTGACAACTTCTTCTTTCCTTTGTGGGCACCACAAATGCATGGTGAATCCACATACACAGAACTTAAAAGACTTGCAGAAAGTCCAAACTCTCACCTTGTTAGCTTCCTGGGTTCATAGTTGTTCAAAGGGAAAGGTTCTGATCCAGAAGCAGTACAGAGTCTCTGACCTGTTCCCTGAAGATACAGGAAGCAGGACAAGGGAGGCCTGGCACTCTGCTGGATTAATGTGGAACAAACTAGAAGTGATAAGGGCTAAAGGGAACACAAGCCACTCTATCATTTACTTTCTTTACAATAACCCTTTTGTCTGGGGAGAGAGACAATTTTAATATAGGCTTAATTTTCATTTCTCTGTAAGCTAAGGATCGCAAAATTATTATTATTGTTGTTGTTGTTGTCAATTCATTGTCCCATTTATGTATCCACAGTTTTGTTTCTTTGTGTGTGTGTGTGTATTTATTTTTTATAGTGTTTATTTCCTGGATATTTTGCTCTGGGGCACAGTTGGCAATGATCTTTCTCCCATTCTGTAGGCTGTGTGTGTGTGTGTGTGTGTGTGTGTGTTTGTGTGCACGTGTGTGTTTGTGTGTGTGCATGCCTGAAGGAACTAGATGACGGCTCTGGAGTTGACAGAGCATATGATTATGAATTGCCTGATATGGATTGTAAGGACTAAAGAGAACTTGTTTCCTGAAGAGAAACAAATTTCTTAATCCCAGATCAATTTTTCAGTGGTGGAATATTGGATTTTTGTTTTGTTGCATTTTGTTTGTATTTTTTCCTTTTTTGTCCTTGTGTTTGTTTTGTTCAGTCATTCAGTCTGTGTTTCTTAACTTGAAAGCCAAGGACCATTACATTTAAGGTCATAGGTTTTGCTGTTATCCATGATTCTGTTTGCTGTTCTGTTTCTTGAGTTAATGGACAGCGCTTTTATTCTCCCCACAGAGATGGTGTTCAGGTTTGGACATGATTAATTCTTTGCCCCTTGTCTTTCACTCACCTTCTGCTTCTATGAACTGTGTTTCTTCCTGTACTCTCTTACCTGAAGTTGTTTCTGCTTCTCCTTCATCTCTTCCTCCTCCCCTTCTCCTCTTCTCTTATTCCTCTGTGGATAGTACTCCATTAGGAATTTTCAGCTCCTCTAGCTTATTTGCCATGAACTACTTGAACTCTTGTTTGTCTTGAAATGTTCTTATTTTCAACATGGTTTAATAGAAATATTGATGAATGTGGCACGTTTGGCTGTCCATTATTTACTTTCAAAGCATGAAGTGCATTCACTCCATGGTTTCCTAGATTGGAGGGTTGCTCTCCACAGTTTTTTTTTTATTTACATTGCAAATGATTTCCCCTTTTCTGGGTCCCCACTCTCCGCAAGTCCCATAAGCCCTCTTCCATCCCCCCTATTCTTCCATCTACCCCTTCCCACTTCCCTGTTCTGGAATTCCCCTATACTCTTGCACTGAGTCTTTCCAGAACCAGGGCCCACTCCTCCATTCTTTTTGGACATCATTTAATTTGTGGATTATGTCCTGGGTATTCAAAGTTTCTAGGCTAATATCCACTTATCAGTGAGTGTATACCGTGATTGATCTTTTCAGACTGGGTTACCTCACTTAGTATGATGTTCTCCATCTCCATCCATTTGTCTAAGAATTTCATGAATTCATTGTTTCTAATGGCTGAATAGCACTCCATTGTGTAAATATACCACATTTTTTTGTATCCATTCCTCCGTTGAAGGACATCTAGGTTCTTTCCAGCTTCTGGCTACTACAAATAGGGCTGCTATGAATATAGTGGAGCATGTGTCCTTATTGCATGCTGAAGAATCCTCTGGATATATGCCCAGGAGTGGTATAACAGGGTCCTCAGGAAGTGACATGCCCAGTTTTCTGAGGAACCGCCAGACTGATTTCCATAGTGGTTGCACCATCTTGCAATCCCACCAGCAGTGGAGGAGTGTTCCTCTTTCTCCACATCCTCGCCAACACCTGCTGTCTCCTGAGTTTTTGACCTTAGCCATTCTGACTGGTGTGAGGTGAAATCTCAGGGTTGTTTTGATTTGCATTTCCCTAATGATTAATGATGTTGAACATTTCTTAAGGTGTTTCTCAGCTCTCCGAAGTTCTTCATGTGAAAATTCTTTGTTTAGCTCCGTACCCAACTTTTTAATGGGGTTATTTGGATCTCTGGGTTCTACTTTCTTGAGTTCTTTGTATATATTAGATATTAGCCCTCTGTCAGATTTAGGGTTGGTGAAGATTCTTTCCCAGTCTGTTGGTTGACGTTTTGTCCTTTCGATGGTGTCCTTTGCCTTACAGAAACTTTGTAGTTTTATGAGGTCCCATTTGTCAATTCTTGATCTTAGAGCATAAGCTATTGGTGTTCTATTCAGGAACTTTTCCCCTGTGCCCATATCCTCCAGGGTCTTCCCCAGTTTTTTTTCAATTAGTTTCAGTGTGTCAGGTTTTATGTGGAAGTCCTTGATCCATTTGGAGTTGAGCTTAGTACAAAGAGATAAGAATGGATCGATGTCCATTCTTCTGCATGCTGACCTCCAATTGAACCAGTACCATTTGTTGAAAAGACTATCTTTTTTCCACTGGATGCTTTCAGCCCCGTTGTCGAAGACCAAGTGACCATAGGTGTGTTGGTTCATTTCTGGATCTTCAATCCTATTCCATTGATCCGCTTGCCTGATATTGTACCAATACCATACAGTTTTTATCACTATTGGTCTGTAGTAGAGTTTAAAGTCTGGGATACTGAATCCCCCTGAAGTTCTTTTACTGTTGAGATTAGTTTTAGCTGTCCTGGGTTTTTTGTTATTCCAGATGAATTTGAGAATTGCTCTTTCTAGCTCTATGAAGAACTGGGTTGGGATTTTTATGGGAATAGCATTGAATCTGTAGATTGCCTTTGGAAAGATGGCCATTTTAACTATATTAATCCTGCCAATCCACGAGCATGGAAGGTTTGTCTATTTTCTGAGATCTTCTTCAATTTCCTTCTTCAGAGATCTGAAGTTCTTGTCATATAGGTCTTTCACTTGTTTGGTTAGAGTCACCCCAAGATACTTTATGTTGTTTGTAGCTATTGTGAAGGGGGTCATTTCCCTAATTTCTTTCTCAGTCTGCTTATCCTTTGAATATATAAAGGCTACTGATTTGCTTGCATTGATTTTGTAGCCAGCCACTTTGCTGAAGTTGTTTGTCAGCTGTAGGAGTTCTCTAGTAGAGTTTTTAGGGTCACATAAGTATACGATCATATCATCTGCAAATAGTGATAATTTGACTTCTTCCTTTCCAATTTGTATCCCTTTGACTTCCTTCTGTTGTCTAATTGCTCTAGCTAGGACTTCAAGAACTATATTGAAAAGATATGGAGAGAGGGGGCAGCCTTGTCTAGTCCCTGATTTTAGTGGGATTGCTTCAAGTTTCTCTCCATTTAGTTTGATGTTGTCTCCCAGTTTGCTGTATATTGCTTTTACTATGTTTAGATATGGGCCTTGAATTCCTGTCCTTTCCAAGACTTTTAGCATGAAAGGATGCTGAACTTTGTCAAATGCTTTTTCAGCATCTAATGAAATGATCATGTGGTGTTTTTCTTTGAGTTTGTTTATGTAGTGGATAGCATTTATGGATTTCCGTATATTGAACCATCCCAGCATCCCTGGGATGAAGCCTACTTGATCATGGTGGATGATCGTTTTGATGTGTTCTTGGATTCGGTGGGCAAGAATTTTATTTAGTATTTTTGCATCGATATTCATAAGTCAAATTGGCCTGAAATTCTCTTTCTTAGTTGGGTCTTTGTGTGGTTTTGGTATCAGCGTAATAGTGGCTTCGAAGAAGGAGTTGGGTAGTGTTCCTTCTGTTTCTATTTGGTGGAAAAGTTTGAAGAGTATTGGTGTTAAGTCTTCTTTGAAGGTCTGATAGAATTCTGCACTGAAACCATCTGGTCCTGTGCTTTTTTTGGTTGGAAGCCTATCTATGACCCCTTCTATTTCTTTAGGGGTTATGGGTCTGTTTAGATGGTCTATTTGATCCTGGTTTAATTTTGGTAATT
Source organism: Apodemus sylvaticus (assembly GCF_947179515.1). Lineage (NCBI taxonomy): Eukaryota > Metazoa > Chordata > Mammalia > Rodentia > Muridae > Apodemus > Apodemus sylvaticus. The sequence goes on from NC_067475.1 coordinate 18,607,468, forward strand.
GGTATCTGTCTAAGAAAATGTCCATTTCCTCCAGATTCTCCAGTTGTGTTGAGTACAGGTTTTTGTAGTAGGATCTGATGATTTTTTGAATTTCCTCGGTTTCTGTTGTGATATCTCCGTTTTCATTCCTAATTTTGTTAATTTGGATACTTTCTCTGTGCCCTTTGGTTAGTCTGGCTAAGGGTTTATCTATCTTGTTGATTTTTTTCAAAGAACCAGCTTTTGGTCTTGTTGATTCTTTGTATGGTTCTCTTGGTTTCTACTTGATTGATTTCAGCCCTGAGTTTGATGATTTCCTGTCTTCTCCTCCTCCTGGGTGAATTAGCTTCTTCTTGTTCCAGGGTTTTCAGTTGTTCCTTTAATTTTCTAGTGTAAGCTCTCTCGAATTTCTTTTTGGAGGCACTCAAAGCTATGAGTTTTCCTCTTAGCACTGCTTTCAATGTGTCCCATAGATTTGTGTATGTTGTGCCTTCATTTTTATTAAATTCTAAGAAATCTTTGATTTCTTTCTTTGTTTCTTCCTTGACCAAGGTATCATTGAGTAGAGTATTATTCAGTTTCCATGTGTATGTGGGCTTTCTTTTGTTTTTACTGTTACTAAAGACCACTTTTACTCCATAGTGATCTGATAGGAGGCATGGGATTATTACAATCTTCTTATATTTGTTGAGGTCTGTCTTGTGACCAACTATATGATCTATTTTGGAGAAGGTACCATGAGGTGCTGAGAAAAAGGTATATTCTTTTGCTTTGGGATAAAAAGTTCTATATATATCTGTTAACTCCAATTGGTCCAAAGCTTCACTTAGTTTCATTGTCTCCCTGTTTAGTTTCTGTTTTCCTGATTGGTCCATTGGTGAAAGTGGAGTGTTGAAGTCACCCACAATTATTGTGTTAGGTGCAATGTGTACTTTGAGCTTTAGTAAAGTTTCTTTTATGAATGAGGGCACCCTTGTATTTGGGGCATAGATGTTCAGGATTGAGAGTTCTTCCTGTTGGATTTTTCCTTTGACCACCAAGTAGTGACCTTCCATGTCTCTTTTGATGACTTTAGGTTGGAAGTCAATTTTATCTGAAATTAGAATGGCAACTCCGGCTTGTTTCCTGGGACCATTTGCTTGTAGAATTGTCTTCCAGCCTTTTACTCTAAGGTAGTGTTTGTCTTTGACATTGAGGTGTGTTTCCTGTAAGCAGCAAAATATAGGGTCCTGTTTACGTAACCAGTCTGTTAGTCTATGTCTTTTTATTGGGATATTGAGTCCATTGATGTTAAGAGATATCAATGAGTAGTGGTTATTGCTTCCTAACATTTTTTATTTTAATTTTATATGTGTGTGGTTATCTTCTTTGGGTTTGATGAAAGAAGCTTAATATCCTGCTCTTGCCAGGGTATAGTTTCCCTCATTGTACTGGTGCTTTCCCCCTATTAACCTTTGTAGGGCTGGGTTTTGTAGAAAGATATTGTATAAATTTGGTTTTGTCGTGGAATATCTTGGTTTCTCCATCTATAGTAATTGAGAGTTTCGCTGGGTATAGTAGTCTTGGCTGGCATTTGTGTTCTCTTAGAGTCTGCATGAGCTCTGCCCAGGATCTTCTAGCTTTCATGGTCTCTGGTGAGAAATCTGGTGTAATTCTGATAGGTCTTCCTTTATATGTTACTTGCCCTCTTTCTCTTACTGCCCTAAGTATTCTTTCTTTGTTTAGTACATTTGGGGTTTTGATTATTATGTGACAGGAGGTATTTCTGTTCTGGTCCAGTCTGTTTGGAGTTCTGTAGGCTTCTTGGATATTCATGGGCATCTCTCTCTTTAGTTAGGGAAGTTTTCTTCCATAATTTTGTTGAAGATATTTGCTGGCCCTTTAAGTTGTAAATCTTCACTCTCATCAATACCTATGATCCTAAGATTTTGCTTTCTCATTGTGTCCTGGATTTCCTGGATATTTTGGGTTACAAGCTTTTTGCATTTTGCATTTTCTTTAACTCTTGAGTCCATGGTTTCTATGGTATCTTCGGCATCTGAGATTCTTTCTTCTATCTCTTGTATTCTGTTGTTGATATTTGCGTCTATGGTCCCTGATTTCTTCCCAAGGTTTTCTATTTCCGAAGATGTCTCCCTTTGTGCTTTCTTAATTGTTTCTACTTCTGTTTTTAGATCCTGGAAATTTTTGCTCAGTTCTGTCATTCGCTTGTTTGTGTTTTCCTCTAATTCTTTAAGCGATTTTTGTGTTTCCTCTTTCATGACTTCTGCCTGTTGATCAAGGTTCTCCTGTATTTCTTTAAGTGATTTTTGCGTTTCCTCCTTATTGGCTTTTGTATTCTCCTGAATTTCTTTCAATGATTTTTGTGTTTCCCTTGTAAGGGCTTCTAATTTTTGATCCATTTTCTCCTGAATTTCTTTAAGTATGTCCTTCATGCGTTCCTGTACTAGCATCATG